>NW_026607015.1:7500-48505 GCF_029890125.1 Rhinichthys klamathensis goyatoka | reverse complement strand
AAAATCCGCCTCAAAAACAGCTGGCTGGCTAGTAACTATTTTTCGCGGATTATATTGCTTTAACACGCAAAATTGTCAATTTCGGTCTTTGTGAGTAGGCTATACTCTAAATATAGTCGGTTTTGTCTTCAATAAGCATAAAACGCATGCCAGTATAATGAACACAGGATCCGTGCACTAGCTCTTAAAGTGACGGCAGTCATATGTGTCTGTCATTAATTTTGTTGTCAAAACAACAAAAGATAGCTTTAAGTTAAAGGAATCAGGATTAATAGCCTATGTATTTAATTTATTCAGGACTAAAATACTACCCAGTGTTATTTTCCATTTTATTACTTTATTCAGTGTCTGTATATGAATAACGTTACTATTAGACCTATTCAAAAACTTTTCTCTTTAATTGTCTTTATTTGTATCTTTATTCTATTGTATTTATTTGTGCTACTTTTTTCAATTTAATTAAACAATTTAAATCAAGCTTCCTTGTGATGTGTAAATTCTTAACAACAATAGGCTATTACCCCATTGTAAAAATGCAATGAGCGCAAACATTTAGGCAAGATAAATGTAATAATTTTGTTTGGAAAATCTAAGGGTGGATCCCACCCCCCCCCCCCCCCCCCCCCAATTTTCCAAAACGAAATTCAGGCCCATGAGAACTACCACATCTTTAAATTACTATTAGTATTATTTGAAGTTAACATTATAAAATACGTAGACCTACACCACAAAACTAGTTGAGGATAAATGATTTAAAATTTGGCAATTTCAGCATTATGGACGTGAAATTTGCAGCCAAAACTTGAAATATAAATTCTCAGAAAGTGCATTAAATTAATCCTCAATTGACCGGCAACACGTCCAACATGCAGATGCATATCCTACGGCACCATCCCGAAATCAATTTAGTTGGAGTACAGAACATAGCCCAAAAGCAGCAGCCTACACTGCCTAGTATAGTATATTAATTTGCGTAGTTATTATTGTTCTTTGGTGTTTAGATTATACAGGTTTTTCCTAATGTTATTTAATAAAAATACCAGTATTTTTTTTCTTCTCTCAAAATCTCTTTTTTTCACCACAAGCCCCGCCCCATCAAGCCCCGCCCCCGTGATAGAATCGCGATACGAATCGAATCGTGGGTCAAAAATCGTGATACGAATCGAATCGTGGGTTTGGTGTATCGTTACAGCCCTAGTTTTCACAGGTAAATCCAATCTATAATCTGTCAAAATGACGGAAATCACTTTGATGTAGCGTCACGTAATGCTGAAGTTAATGCACATTTTTGATTATGGCTTGTTATACAATACAGATATATATTTGCCTACTATAGTGATATTTAACCAAAGACTCGCGCTTTTGGGGCTATTTTTGGTCTGTTGATTCTTTTAAACTTTTAAATTTCATTTTAATGCTCGATGATTGAAGGGTGAGTCGATTAATGTCATCTCATTGTGACATTTTTCTCATCGTATTGCGATCATAGAGCGAGCCTTTCACTGATTGTTTACACCCAAACGGAAGTTACACCCATAATTCGCGCAAAGCGTCATGGGGTGCAGGAATAAGGTGGATAGCATGTTAAAATTGTCAGTTTTTGAGGGTGAGCAAAAATGCACCGTTTTTGTGTCTGTCCCTTTAAATGCAAATGAGCTGCTGCTCTCGGCGCAGGGGGCGGAGCTTCAAAAGCTCGTGTCCTTTTAACACACACACACACACACTGAACATTTCAAAAACTTTTAGTGATTTATGTTCAAACCGGAGTCAGACAATGATGGAGAGACTCGAGAAGAAGGGACATGTCGAAGCAACAGGACGTTTCTGAATGCTTATAGTTGATGAGTTTATGGATGTGGAGTTAAAGATCTTCAAGTCTTTGATTAGCATATTCTGTCATGATCATCTATAAATCGTGTACTGGGGGCGGGGTTATGTAAATTCTAGGGCTTGTGATGTCACTAACCCGGGAGGAAGCTCGTGTGTTGTAGTGCTTAAACAGTGATTTCTGTAAAAGCAAGCACTGTGAGCGGCGTAACTTTGCAGATGTTGTTTATGCTCAAACAGCAACATTACACACACTAACTAAAAGTGAAATCATAATCAACCACCCTTTAATCCAGGAGTGTTAAAGCCCTAATCGCGTCCGGTTCTCTGTGTGCAGCACAACGATGTGAAGGACGGGATGGACATCAACGTGACGGGCGTCTGGGAGCGCAACATCACCGGCGCCGGGGTCACGGTGGTCGTGGTGGACGACGGGGTCCAGCACACCCTGGAGGATATTCAGCCCAATTATGTAAGTCAATCGCCACCCATTTCTTTTCTCGTGAGTGTTTTCTGTATTCAGGGCTTGACATTCCCTTTTTTGCGCACCAGTCACTGTGGTTTTCAAAAGTTACGAGCCACTCAGCATTTTCACTGGCCACCATTTTGACATCGATACCATGGTGAAAAACTGGCATGTAGAAATGTGTAACATTATCTCATAATTTGGCACTGTTTTAGCCAATATGCTTGTCCTTATGTGCACACACTTTGGGTTTGAGCACAGAATCTGCAGGAATGAGTGAGATTATGCACAATCCCTCGCGAATCTCAAGCCCTGTACAGCAACAGCAATCATCCGGAGCAAATGAAGCGAGTGATTGAAGACATTGGGGGGCGGTAACCTTCGTTAAACTCCACAATAATAATTGGGAATGTGCTAATTAGACTGGAGTGAGAGCATAGACGGCTTTCGAGCTGTTGTGATCTTTTTTGGCTCTCTGATGATGCGTGACAGTCACTCAAATGTGAACGGCATTAACGCTTGTCCGGGACAAGTGGACTTTTTGAAGGGGCAAGAGAAAGATAATTTTGCTTGCCCGACCGGACAAGTAGCTTAATTTTAGTGACAGAACATGACCAGAGAACATGACCAGAGAACATGACCAGAGAACATGACCAGAGAAGCATCGAAACGCAAGAATGATTGTGATTGTATCACATTCAATGTAAACAGTGGCTGATAATGGGTAGAGTATTTCAGCTGACAGCGTCGCCTTGAGGATCTTTGTTATGGTGCGTTCACACCGGAGGCGAATAGCGCGTCAGGCGCGAGTGATTTCAATGTTAAGTCAATGCAAAGACGCGTTACGAGCGTAAAAAATTCCTGTGGCGCGAATTGAGCGTCTGGCGCGTTACGCGCGAATGTTTTATGTAGTGCTTTTTGTGCATTCTCGCGTTTGACGCGAATTCGCGTCTGCCGCCCGAGTTGAAAAATCTGAACTTCTGCGTCAATTCGCGCCGCGTTAACCAATCAGGAGCCTGCTTGCTGCTGTCATGTGGTGAAGTGACTAGTGTTGTCAAAAAACTCGGTACTTCGGTACCAAGTCGGTACTAAAAAAAATGAACGGTTACGGTACCAGCTTTTCTAGGTACCGAGTACCGGGTTAATCCGGTTCTTGATGCGCTGTCCGAAAGGTGCAGAGTTGCGTCCTCTTCATAAAAACACTGAGACATGGCGACCGGCGGCGCTGCTAATGCGTTGGCTCTGAATCCACTTGTTGACAAGAAAGGAGGAAAGAGCCACAAATGGAAATATGTTGAATTAGGCTAATGTCACGTTGCCATAAAGGGCCGTTCACACGTTCACACAGCACGTTTTTTGCGCGTGCAGATTTCAAATGTAGGCGCGCGGGAAGCGCGCTCATAATAGAAGCGACGTGCGAGCTTGTTTTTCCAGCCGCGTCACTGTTTATGGTTGCGTAGCGGAGACACGCGAGAGCGAGCGCTTGTGGAGAGAAGGAGAAAGCGGTGCAAACTGCGCTCTCCGTGATGACGAGGAAGTATCAGCAAAGAATTAATTGATTTCTAGCCCTTGCATTGGAAATCAGCTACAGGGTTATCAAGTTTTGAAGACAGGCAAGAGTGACATTTTTGGCAGTTTTGGATTAAATAAAAGTAGGCTACAGTTAAGTCAAATAAAACATGTTTTATCTCCTGTATAGTTTTGTAACACCACAATAAGATACCATTCATTAACATTACTTGATGTGTTAACATCAACACATTGAGAGAACAATATATTTTTACAACATTAATTTATGTTTGTGAATGTTATTTAATACAAACTCTTGATTGTTCATGTTTGTTCACTTCATTCATTGTGCATTAAATAATGTTAACAGATAAATCTTTTGATTTTAAAAATGTATTAGTATATTTTTAAATGAACCCCAAGGAGAATAATTGCTATGTATATAACTGGTTTATTGTTAGGTCATTTTATCTAATGTTATCTAACAAATAGAATCTTATTGTAAAGTGTTTTTAATACTACAGTTTCCATCTTTGTAACTGTGATATACACTTTAATATATGTAAATTTTATCTAAATTAAGCTTTGGTACCGAGAACCGTGGATTTTCACTGGTATTGGTACCAAATACTGAAATTTTGGTACCGTGACAACACTAGAAGTGACAGTTTATAATGTTATTTTATGTTTGGCCTCAATAAATTATTTTGTAATATGACAAAAATGCTTGGTGTGCAAAGCAAGTCTTTCACATAAAAACTCAATTTCAATATATGAGAGATACTCATTTTGTATTGAATGCTATTTATTCCATATCTATTCTAGATTATATGAAACATTATTATTCTAATGTAAAGACAACAAACACAATTTAGTGTATACAAACTTTTTAAAAAATCACAGGACAGGTTTCACTTTTGGAGGCTCCATTTATTATCAAAACAAAAATAAATGACAGATTAGGTGGATGCGGGCGAGGGTGAACCTCGCGCCGGGCTGTAGAGCGCGGGCTCGACAGGCATAGCTAGACCACTCGAGGCCGAGGGCTTATACGGCCTACGCTGTCCTCGTCAGCGTCCTCACCGTTAGGTCCACCAAACCTAGCTCCTGGCAAATTGTGAAACTCCTGAAACCCTCCGGAGGGTCTGGTGGACCCGAGTACAGCGACGATGTCCCCTACGCAGCTGTTTCTGCTCTCCAGAGCATATACGAGCGGTGACTCTCTCGAATAATGCTAATGCTAATGCTCGATAAACATCTAAAAAGATGGCCGCCAAAGGGTTTCGAAACTTTCGCCTCCGGATTTCGCCTCTGACGCGCGTAAATTTCGCTTCAAACTTTTGTTTTTACGCGCGTCAATTTCGACATTGACACGCGAATTAACACAAAGTGGTCAAGCGTATAACTAGACGCGTCAGGCGCGAATTTGATGCGCTATTCACGTCCGGTGTGAACGCACAGAGAGACATTCATGGAGAAATCAAAACTAATGAGTGAAACAGTACATTTCTTCTGTGAGTTTTCTGTGTGCTGAGGTAAACATTCAAATTGTTTTTTTTTTATTTATAGCAGATTTAGTTTAACATAACACAACTAAGGAAGCTGTTTTGCTGAATATTATCACGATTGAAAATGTTACATTGAATTTATAGTTCAATAAACAAGTAGCGTAGTTAATATTTATTAAGTGATTTACATTTTAGACACAAACAATATTAACTGTTTTTGTTGTATTTCAGCGGCGATAGTTCAAGGGAAGCAACAGCAGCGCGGTGTGTTACTGATGAATCAACGCTTAGAACGATTCTTTTGTGTGAATGACTCAATGACTCGCTCATTAACCTATTGGCGGTTTAGTTTCATGTTTAAGTGTTGCATTTTTTTATTTGTATATTCAAACATTTATTTAAAACATCAATCTCATAACATTATTTATTGCAGTTGTAATTTTGCAGTGCAAATTATTTACTTTGATGGATAACAGCCCAGTCTTATTATTATAAGTGAACTTATTGATCAAATGTAAGAATTTGACATGAAAGATGATGCAAACATTTAATAAGGTAATAAAAAATCTCTTTATAAAAATTAAAAACATCCATCCATCCATCCATCCATCTTCTTCCGCTTATCCGGGGCCGGGTCGCGGGGGCAGCAGTCTAAGCAGAGATGCCCAGACTTCCCTCTCCCTAGACACTTCCTCCAGCTCTTCCGGGGGGACACCGAGGCGTTCCCAGGCCAGCCGGGAGACATAGTCTCTCCAGAGTGTCCTAGGTCTTCCCCGGGGTCTCCTCCCAGTGGGACGCGCCCGGATCACCTCCCCGGGAAGGCGTCCAGGAGGCGTCCGGAACAGATGCCCGAGCCACCTCAGCTGACCCCTCTCGAGGTGGAGGAGCAGCGGCTCTACACTGAGCTCCTCCCGAGTGACCGAGCTTCTCACCCTATCTCTAAGGGATCGCCCAGCCACCCTGCGGAGAAAGCTCATTTCGGCCGCCTGTATCCGGGATCTTGTCCTCTCGGTCATGACCCAAAACTCATGAACATAGGTGAGAGTAGGAACGTAGATTGACTGGTAAATTGAGAGCTTCGCCTTACGGCTCAGCTCCTTCTTCACCACGACAGACCGGTACATCGACCGCATTACTGCAGAAGCTGCACCGATCCGTCTGTCAATCTCCCGTTCCATCCTTCCCTCACTTGTGAACAAAACCCCAAGATACTTAAACTCCTCCACTTGAGGCAGGAACTCTCCACCAACCTGAAGTGGGCAAGCCACCCTTTTATGACTGAGGACCATGGCCTCGGATTTGCCCACCTCCACTGTAAACAGCGTTGGTAGGGCACTGCTTCCCTCTCCTGAGGCGCCGGACAGTTTGCCAGAATCTCTTCGAGGCCAGCCGATAGTCCTTCTCCATGGCCTCACCGAACTCATCACAGGCCCTAGTTTTTGCCGCCACAACCACCCGGGCTGCAGTCCACTTGGCCTGCCGGTACCCGTCAGCTGCCTCAGGAGTCCCACAAGCCAACCAGGCCCGATAGGACTCCTTCAGCTTGACGGCATCCTTTACTTCCGGTGTCCACCACCGGGTTCGAGGATTGCCGCCTCGACAGGCACCTGAGACCTTACGGCCACAGCTCCGAGCGGCCGCTTCGACAATAGAGGTGGAGAACATGGTCCACTCAGACTCAATATCTCCAGCCTCCCTCGGGATCCGGTCGAGGCTCCGCCGGAGGTGTGAGTTGAAGATCTCACTGACAGGAGACTTGGCCAAACGTTCCCAGCAAACCCTTACAGTACGCTTGGGTCTGCCGAGTCAGTCCAGCTTCCTCCCCCGCCATCGGATCCAACTCACCACCAGGTGGTGATCAGTTGAAAGCTCCGCCGCTCTCTTCACCCGAGTGTCCAAGACATACGGCCGTAGGTCAGATGAAACGACCACAAAGTCGATCATCGACCTACGGCCTAGGGTGTCCTGGTGCCACGTGCACTGATGGACACCCTTATGCTTGAATATGGTGTTTGTTATGGACAAACTGTAACTAGCACAGAAGTCCAATAACTGAACACCGCTCGGGGTCAGGTCAGGGGACCGTTCCTCCCAATCACGCCCCTCCAGGTGTCACTGTCGTTGCCCACGTTTGCGTTGAAGTCCCCCAGTAGAATGATGTAGGCACACACGACAGTGAGAGACCTATCCCCGACCCGTAGGCGCAGGGACACTCAGCCACACCAGCCCGTCGCCTCTCACCATGGGCAACTCCACAGTGCCGAAGAATCCATCCTCTCTCAAGGAGTGTGGTTCCAGAGCCCAAGCCGTGCGTAGAGGTGATCCCGACTGTCTCTAGTCGGAACCTCTCAGCCTCACGCACAATCTCAGGCTCCTTCCCCGCCAGCGAGGTGATGTTCCACGTCCAGTGTCCAGGGATTGGGTTGTCGAGGCCCCCGCCTTCGACTGCCGCCCGATCCTCAGCACCGTCCCCTTACGGTTCCTCCTGTAGGTGGTGAGCCCACGGGAAGGCGGCCCCACGTCGCTCCTTCGGGCTGAGCCCGGCTGGACCCCGTGGGGGTAGGCCCGGCCACCAGGCGCTCGCATACGAGCCCCAACCCTGTGCCTGGCTCCAGGGTGGGGCCCCGGCTGCGCCATACCGGGCGACGTCTCGGTCCTCGATTTAATTGTACTCATAAGGGTTTTTGAACCTCTCTTAGTCTGTTTGCCTTGGGAGACCCTACCAGGGGCATATAGCCCCGGACAACATAGCTCCTTGGGTCGTTCGGGTACTCAAACCCCTCCACCACGTTAAGGTGGCAGTTCAAGGAGAGGAGGTGGCAGTTCAAGGAGAGGTTAATAAATATTTAGGTTAATACCTATTAATAAATAACACTCTGGGGTAAATATCACAAATGTGAAGATTTAAGTATGTAAAATCTGAAAATATTGCTTCATAATAAATATATTTACACCACCAAACGCCCCAGCCCCCCCCTCCCGTACATGGTACAGTACAGACAATTTGCTATGCACTGTCTGTGATAGGACCCAAGGTTGTGTCTCATCGGCTTCTAGCTCGTGAAGCAGTTCATGAAGGGTTTACAAGGCCCAGAACTAAAGCCCCAGATCACTAGTAAAGACATCATTAAAGTAATCGTGTGTCACACAATGAATCACAGTTCTCCGCTTGCTTGTTAAAATGAAGCCGTTTCTATCTGAGAAGTCTCTGGAAGCTGCAACCCATGCTTTTATTACGACTAGGCTGGATGATAATGTCACTCCCCTTCTGAAAGATCTACACCGGTTGCCAGTTAAACATAGAATTGAGTTTACAATCCTATTACTTGTCTAAAAACCTCTACATAATCAAATGCTGAGCTTGACAGAACTTGAGATGTATTGACCCTGAATATGAGAATTGTTTCGTGTGTTTTAGAGTCCCGAGGGAAGTTACGACCTGAACTCGGACGACCCCGACCCCATGCCTCATCCCGACGGACACAGTGACAACCATCACGGCACGCGCTGTGCCGGAGAGATCGCCGCCGTGTCCAACAATAGCTACTGCGCTGTGGGAGTGGCGTACGGGGGACGAGTGGCAGGTGTGGAGAGAGATCGCTTTATTCCTCATTACACAGAGTTACAGAGATCGCTTTATTCCTCATTACACTGAGTTACAGGTGTGTGTGTGTGTGTGTGTGTGTGTGTGTTTCTCAGGCATCCGGGTTCTGGACGGACCCCTCACTGACAGCATGGAGGCGGTGGCGTTTAACAAGCACTACCAGGTCAATCACATCTACAGCTGCAGGTGTGTGTGTGTGTGTGTGTGTGTGTGCCAGATCAGTCCACCATGACTCGCTGTTAAACACTGTTACGCTACTCTTGCTTCAGTTGAGAGCTCTTCATGGTCAATACTGTCAGTCCTACACTGGCTTTTATGATGTTAATTTTAGTAGATAGCAGATAAACAATAAAAAAGATAAAGCTTTAAAACAAGCTTCCATTTGTTAGTGAAGTACATTAGTTAACATTAACTAACAGTGAGCAATATTTGTACATGATTTATTCATCTTAATGTCAATTTCAACACTTGCAATGTCATGTCATCATTAATGAACGTGTCTTGAGATCTTGTCCTCCCAGTTTGCCTGTTATGCCTGAAACTCGAGTGACATCAGCTCTTCAGCAAACTAATGTTGTAACTATGTGTCATAACATACGTAAAATAAGTCTTCTGTTCCCTTTCGAATGGGATCTCGCACTGCGTCGATGCCGCTTTTGGGGAACTCCTCCGCATGAACCGCTTATCCAATCGTGGCAATCGTTATTGGCCGGCGACAGCCTATGACCTCACTACTAATGTGATCCAGAAGTGTATATGGGGAGCCTGGAGAACATGTCCTCCACTTTTTCAACTTCAGGGACTGTTTTGTTTTGAACGCTCCTGAAACTTCAAACAGGTAATGCTGTCTGAAGCCATCATCTGGCGTGCACTTCCCTCAGCAGGGGGCGCTGGTATATCATTCCCCGAAGCGCCATCGATGCTGTGCGGCACTTTCCAAAGGGACCGTCTCCAGTTACGACTGTAACGTCGTCTCCCTGAGGTCCGGGAACGAGTTCCTGCGTCTGTCGCCTCGGGATGCCTGCTGAACAGACGATACGTGGATGACGGTTCTCAGGGCGCCGCTCATGTACTGCCGAGTCGCACTAGTAGTGATGTCATAGGCTGTTGCCGGCCAATACGATTGCCGTGATTGGATAAGCGCTTCAGACACCGGTTCACGCGGAGGAGTTCCCTGAAAGCGTTAATGACAGAATCATTGTGTGGTTGTTGGTCCAATGTGGTTATATTTTCCCTGTAAACAGCATTTTTCAATCACACATATCAACAAATATTCATAATGTTTCTGTTGTGAATTATTTGGTGAATTAATTGTGTCTTTAAAAAAATCAACTTGTGCATTTTTATCTAAAGTGAACAATGAAGTGTGATAAAAAATATATATATATATCAGTGTTAATTTCGTTGAAGAAAATAACGACGAAAATTATTCGTCAACGACATTTTTTCACAGACGAAAACGAGACGATAACTAAATAAAACCTAGTTTTGAATGACAAAGACTATGACGAAAATCTATTGACATTTTCGTCAACGAATAAAAACTAGACGAAAATGTTAGATAGTGACGATTTGGGAAGCGATCCGTCAGAACTGATGTCCTGCGTGTGTGGTAGATGCGCACATTTGTAGGCTACTGTAACGTGATCTACCCCGCGGTCATAAAACGTTAAAAAATGTGAACGTCTGGGAGAATGAGTAGAGCAGACATATAGATCTGAATAAGAGTGACGATGCAAAAAAGAGCTCTATTCGGTGCGGTTTTCTGTGCGCACACACCTAACCCGAAGCGTGCAGTCATGCACAATACACCTACAGCGCGCGAGTAGGCTACTGAATTGAGCTCGCTTTCGTGTCTGAATGGAGAAATACACAACAGTATGTCTAAATGTCCTTTTTGGAGAGTATTCATGTAAACTATGCTGGTTATGTCTTAAACTGTGAGTGTGTCGGATGTGCATCAGTGCAATTGTATCCGCATGTCATTGGACATGATCCGACGTCTTAAAGTGACAGTGGCAATAAACCTAATGCGGTCCGTGTCCTTAATTTTGATCAAGCAACAAAAGAAAAAGAGAAAAGCATTCACTGTTTGTTAATAGCTTTAATAAGGATTAATTATATTTAATTCATACAAATAAATATGTCTGCTTGAAAGAATAAAGAATGATGTGTAAGTAGTTATAAGGAATGAATATATCATTCATTGTAAAGAAGACTGTGTTGTACTTAAGGAAAAGTGGTTTTATTTCATTTTAAGATATTTTTTAAGTAACAGCAGTTAAATCTGTATCTGTATTGCATGTTCAAACTTAAAAATCATTCATATTAATAGGTTAATAGATGTTTTCTCCGGGAGTATATGGGTTTGGAAATTTTAGAGAAATTCTAAATTAACGCATTACAATTGAACTAAACCCATTATATTTTAGTCGACTAAATCTACTGTAGATTTAGTCGACTAAAATGTTATTGTATTTCGTCGACTAAAACTAGACTAAAACTAAAACAATTCAGATGACTAAAATATGACTAAAACTAAATGGCATTTTAGTCAAAAGACTAAGACTAAAACTAAATCAAAATTTGCTGACAAAATTAACACTGATATATATATATATATATTTTTTATTATTATAATTGTGTGTACACAACTTTTCTCAAGTTTTTTTATTTTTTTCCTGTGACAAAAGATTAGGCACTTATGAATGTGTTCATAATTGGGAGAACAATTTCTTTTTTTTTCTTTATTTACATATTTTTCTAAATGACAGCTTATATGATAAATAATATATAATGATATATCATTTTTATAGTATGTTTCACTTTTATTTCCATGATGCAAACATTAACATTAGTTAATGCATATCAAGTAATAATAAACTGTACTTTTGTAACAGCATTTTTTAATCTTAGTTAATATTGATTCATGAATAAGTTAGTTCATAATCCATGAACGTATGCAGCGTTTCGCTGAGAGTGGTCACCTGACGTGTGTTGTGTCCTGTAGCTGGGGGCCGGATGATGATGGCCGGACGGTTGATGGACCGCATCCCTTAGGCAAGGTCAGTCTGAGTGGGCATCTCATCAGTGTAATGTGTTTATGAAGCCTTCACCATATGAGTGCAGGGTTCCCGCGGACCCTTAAAGTCTCAAAAAGTCTGTCTTATTTTTACTTATGAAAGGTTTTAAATTTTAGATGACACTTTGACTTAGACATATCTAAATGCTAAAAACTAATCTAATTAGCGTACGTATTATTTTTTATTATTCAATCTTTGTGGTTCTCTTACGAGAGTACTCTTGTGTTGCGTAAGCTAGCTTACGCTACGGGAAAATCCCTTTTCTCGAGAATACTGAAGCCAAAAAATTATCCTTTAATTTTTCATTTATTTAAAACGCATTGCTGCACAGAGCAGACCTAGGCGGGGCGACTCTCGCGCCCATTGGCTGCTCTGCGGCAAATGCTGCAACCTATCGGTGGACTGGTTGTGACGTAAGCACCAATGAGGGCGCCCTCGCACGTCACGTCCCGCCAGAATAGGCGTGGCTTATCCCTATATAAGCCGAGTCCAGATAGGGTGTTCTTTGATTTTTCATCTCTTCAGCGAAGTGTCCTCTTCACATTGCTGACTCTCTGGAGAAGCCGCACCGTCGAACAGCATTTCAGCGGGACGAGCCCTCTGCACTGCAGTTGGAAGCCGCCATCGCCGCTTCGCCGCCGTTCCTGCTGCGCTATCTGGCGCCTATATCCTTTTACTACTTTAATTCTCCTAAAAGAGCTCAAGGCATTGTTCCAAATGCCTCGTTTTTCTAAGTGCGGCTCTTGCCGAGCCCCCCCCAGCGACGCGGACCGCCACATTTTGTGCGTTTTCTGCCTGGGGAGGACCCACGCGGACCACGCGCTTTCCGAATGCGACTGCATGGCTGTGTCGACCCTGCAGGCTCGACTCGCCACTTTCGACGTGGATCCTGCTACTCCGTCTGGGCCGCGCCGCAAAAAGCGCCGTTCGCAGAGAGTGCCTGAGATTAACACCGTGAGCGAATGCATCCCCGCGCCTTCCCTGCATCGGTCTCTGTTTCCCCCGCCTCGATCACGGCCGGTAAGCCTATTCCTCCCGCTGTGCATCTGGAGTCTGAAGGGGACGACGCGGATGAAGATGCCTGCTCGCTTGCCGCCTCAGGGAGTGAAGGCGTCCTGTGTGCAACGCGTGAAAGCAGCTATCCTAAGGGTGGTCGGGCCCCGGTACGGGCCCCGCCCCTTCCGTGCTAGAATCTAGCAACTTGCAGACGAGCCTGGATGCTGAACTTCTCCGCCTCATTACCAAGGCCATGGAGGACCTCGGCCTCGATTGGTCGCCACCCGAGGAGCCCGCGCCCAGCCGGCTGGATAGCTGCTTTCTGCCGGCACGCCGATCAACGCCTCTCACTAGGCCCGCCCCTTTCCTGCCAGAGCTCCACGAGGAGCTAGCCAAGAGCTGGAAGGCGCCATTTTCTGCCAGGCTTCGCTCTACTGCCTCTTCGACGCTCTCCGTTGTGGACGGCGTGAAGGACAAAGGCTACCTCGCTATTCCTCAAGTCGAGGAAGCGGTGGCCACTCATCTGTGCCCGCCATCTGCTGGATGGCAGTCCAAGCCATTGTTGCCTTTTAAGCCCTGCAGGACCACTTCTGCTCTCATCGGTCGCGCTTATACCGCCGCCGGTCAAGCCGCTTCAGCACTGCACTCCATGGCTGTATTGCAAATTTACCAGGCCAACCTTCTCCGTACTATGGACGAGGTGGGCCTGAACCCTGAAAACTTCAGGGACCTGAGGAGTGCGACGGACCTAGCCCTGCGAGCTACTAAGTCTGCTGTGCAGGCCATCGGTCGGAACATGGCGTGCCTCACCGTGACCGAGAGACACTTGTGGTTGACGCTGTCCGATATGGAGTCGTCTGACAGAGCCACGTTTCTCGACGCGCCTGTGTCTCCTACCGGCCTCTTCGGTCCAGCGGTTAAGGGCTTCACCGAGTGTTTCACGGAGGTGCAGAAAACGTTGCAGGCCATGCGACATTTTATTCCGAGATGCTCTAGTTTCGCGACAGGTCGCTCAAAGCAACAGCCGTCTGCACGAAACTCAGCGCCACCGCCTCCTCAGCTGCCAGCCCCACAGCGCCATCGTCCTGCGGACTCCCGCCACTGCTCGCGCTCTTCCAGCCGTCACGCCTCCCCCCCCGGGGACCCCGACCCAAAATCGTGCTGAAACCTGAGCCCTCTAAGTCCTCCTGACCGCACTAAGACTAAGATGGCCTAGTCCTGCTGCGGCCGGACCGCCATTGAAAACAGTGCGCATCGCTCTCGCAGCTCCCTCAACAGAGGCGGCTGGAGCAGTGTATTTCACAGCCAACGAGCCTGTCACACGACCCGCTCGCCTGTACTTAAAGGCTACCCAGATAAATCTCAAAAAGAGCATTATATCTGTGCTTCCGGCTCATGCCGAAGGTGTCTTAAATGTAGGAAAAGTGCCCACTTCCCAGTGCCCACCCCTACACATAATCACGGCCCGTTCAGTGACACTCACTCATACACGGCCCACATTAATAAAGCCGGCTCACGCCGCCTGTGTTCTAAATTTAGTAAATGTGCCCACTGTTCAGTGCTCACCCCTACTCATAAACACGGTTTGCCCCGCTACACACACTCACTCAGAGTTTTCACTAATAAACACAGAGTGTGTTCTGTGTGCAGAGAGCGCGCACGCTGACAGACACTGCGAGCTGTGTACCACATATACACAGCGACCAGAGCCCGGGTATCATTCTCCCTCTAGCTTTGCGTTTGAAAGCTTGGGAAACAATCCCGGGCGTGTCAAAGTGGGTGCTAAACACTATAAGGCGAGGCTTCCTAGCCAGGGTCGAAACGACGGTGCAAAACGATGTAGCAAATCTACTTCGTGCTGAAATAGCGAAACTGTTATGAAAAGG
Source organism: Rhinichthys klamathensis goyatoka (assembly GCF_029890125.1). NCBI lineage: Eukaryota > Metazoa > Chordata > Actinopteri > Cypriniformes > Leuciscidae > Rhinichthys > Rhinichthys klamathensis. Next base: position 33,626 of record NW_026607015.1, on the reverse strand, counting down.
GGCTGTAGAAACTGTCCCTCTGATTCAGAGCCAATCAGGTTTCTACAGCAGGTATTTCCTTGTCCCCAAAAAGGATGGAGGTCTCAGACCCATCCTAGATCTCAGGCGCTTGAACAGAGCACTGATGAAGAGATCGTTCAAAATGCTCACAACCAGACAAATCCTCGCGCAAATTCGCCCGAGGGACTGGTTTATCTCACTGGATCTGAAAGATGCTTATTTTCAGATAAAAAAAAATACCCCGTCACAGGCCGTTCTTGCGATTCGCCTTCGAGGGTCAAAGTTATCAGTACACCTTTAGCACCCCATACTTTCTCAAAGTGCATGGACGCGGCTCTCGCTCCCCTGAACTATCTGGACGACTGGCTTATTCTAGCCCAGTCAGAAACAGAACTGATAGTGCACAGGGCTTTATTGCTCAACCATTTGCGAGATTTAGGTCTCCAAGTCAGCAGCTTGCTATCTCCCAGTCAGAAAATTTCCTTTCTGGGGGACAGATTTAGACTCCGTGTCCATGACAGCACGGCTGACGTCACAGCGCGCTACAGATACAGCGCTCAGCGGCATCCTTCAAAGTCGGCAGTGTTTTCCTTCTCAAAAATGGTCTCTGCACCCCCAAACAGTCCAGTTACTGTGGGACAATTTTGGCAGAGCGGACATCGATCTCTTTGCGTCAGCAGAGAACGCGCACTGTCCAATATTTTTCACGAAGAGCAGGGACGCGCTGGCCCTTGACTGGCCCAGCCGCCCGCTTTATGCGTTTCCCCGATCGCACTATTACCACAGGTGATCAGCTCACGAGCTCAGCTCCTTGGGCGATTCCATTGAGAAAGGATCCCCTATCTCAGGCCGGGGGCACGATTTGGCACCTGCGCCCGGACTTATGGGCACTGCACTTGTGGACTGTCAACGGATACCTGCTGACCTCCCAGTCGGAGTGCTGAGTACAATTACACAAGCAAGAGCGCCCTCTACTAGACGGCTATGCTTCTAAATGGTCAGTGTTTTCTGGCTGGTGTTCGGCCCAAAACCTAGACCCACAACGCTGTGGCATCACGGAGATTCTCTCCTTCCTACAAGAGCTTCTGGACGAGGGCAGGTCCCCCTCCACGCTCAAAGGATATGTTGCAGCCATAGCAGCGTTCACAGAACCTCTGCATGGCCAGTCACTGGGAAGGAACGATCTTATCTGTGAGCGTGTCGTGCATGGAATTTGGGCCTAATGACTCTAAAGTTATGTTCAAACCGAGACACGGATATGTCCCCAAAGTGCTCTCCACTCCATTCAGAGCGCAAGTCATTTCTTTGTCAGCCCTTTCGGGAGCTGGCGGTGAGAACGACGTAAATCTCCTTTGCCCGGTCAGGGCTTTAAGGATTTACGTTCAACGATCTGCTGCTTTCAGGCAGTCAGAACAGCTTTTTGTTTCGTTCGGTGCCCGCACCAAGGGGCTAGCTACCTCGAAACAGAGCATTTCCAGATGGATAGTTGATGCTATCGCTTTGGCTTATAAGTCTAAAGGCCTTCAATGCCCTTTAGGTGTTAGAGCCCATTCCACTAGAAGCATGGCCTCTTCTTGGGCCTGGACTAGTGGTGTTTCACTCCAAGATATTTGTAGTGCGGCAGGCTGGGCCTCCCCGTCTACATTTATACGGTTTTACAACCTGGAGGTTCCTGCCTTGCAGGCTAAACTGTTCTCAGTCTGAGGCCATTTTTGTCTGGCAAACTGGTTCAGTTCTGTTTTTTACACAGCTCAGTCTGACTTAGTCCACGCCGACTGTTATATTGTGTTAAGCACTCATTTATATTTGATGTGTCACACTCCCTATATACGGTCATCATTTATTCTCGGGCCCACACTCGTCGGCCCAGATATCTTTCACTATTATGTGTTCCCCGGGCACCTGCCCTTGGGACCATGTGTGGATGATCTCAGCACGCACGGCGCTTTAAACTGAGTTCCCGTAGCGTAAGCTACGAGTACTCTCGTAAGAGAACGACACTCGGTTACTAACATAACCTCGGTTCTCTCTAGAAGAGGGAACGAGTTTTGCGTAACCCCGCCGTGCAAGTGCTGCGTTCTGGTTTCGCTTCAGTATGAAAAACCGAAAAACACCCTATTTGGACTCGGCTTATACAGTATAGGGATAAGCCACGCCTATTATGGCTCATTGGTGCTTGCATCACGACCAGTCCACCGATAGGTTGCAGCTATCATTTGCCGCAGAGCAGCCAATGGGTGCGCAAGCCGCCTTGCCTAGGTCTGCTCTGTGCAGCAATGCGTTTTAAATAAATGAAAAATTAAAGGATGATTTTTTGGCTTCAGTATTCTCGAGAAAAGGGATTTTCCCGTAGCGTAAGCTAGCTTATGCAACACGAGAGTACTCTTCTAGAGAGAACCGAGGTTACGTTAGTAACCGAGTGTCGATTTGCTTGTTCACGTGACCATTCGCGGCAGCACATCAGCCTACGTCTGTCTCCTGCATGAGAGAGGAGAAGCACGCTGGTAAATATCCGTTCAGTTGTAAGTTCATTCTTTATGTGCGTAGTGGTGTGCGATGTGTGTTGTCTATGATGATATTGTAATCATTGTTTTAACGATGTACGAGGCACTGCGAGCTGACATCGCGTTTGTGTCTCGTGCTTTCACTGCGTGATCTGTGCAGTTTATAGGTATGTTCCCAAATGAGTTTTTGTCTTATTTATATGATATTATGTTCTTATATTAGAATATCACATGAGCAAGAGGGCCGTTTTCCCATGCACAATAGCAAATGTGATATTTATTTTATACAACAGTTAAATTAACAATAAGTTAACATTGTGAGTTAGCCTACTTTTTAGACAGAATATTGTCAATATTGTTTGTTTTCCCTTTATTTCTCCGACGAGAATTTTGAAATGAAACCGTAGCAGAGTCACAATGCAACAGACGGCGATGATTTTTTTGACTGAAATCCGTGCTTTAAACCAATCAGTTTAATGATTTAACAATTACTTGCTTTTCCCGAATGAATCAGCCGTTTGAACAAATCGGCTGAATGAATGACTCCCTTAACTCAGTTAAGACGGTGACTTAAAAGTACCCTTTAATTAGAACTTTAAAATTAGAAATCATTTAATATTTAAATATTGATTTAAAAAAAAAACTCTCATAGCTTTACTTATGCAATTGTAAATATATTATTGCCAGTTCTGATGCCGCTTCTGTGTGGATTTTGATTTAATTTGACTGGTAACAGTGGTATTGTATTATTATTTTAATAGAATTTAATTTAAATGTTAGTATTTGACATAAAAGGTGATGCATACCTCTAAATAAGTTTAGAAAAAATGTCCATATATAGGTGAAAATGCCCCTGGAAATCAGTTTAAGGTGGCAAATATTGACCCTTAATAAAAATGTTGATTTCTGTCACTACTGTGAACTGACACTGCATAGAATATGAAGAATATAAATATCTTTGTGAGTCTATGGTCAACAACTGTCCTAAATCAGCCATGGCACCAGCACAAAAACACAATCAGTAAAATATCATCTAATTATTATCAACAAAACTTTGAAAATATCGAGATATGTTTTTGTCAATATTACACACCCCTAATGCACTGTATTAATTTTGATTTCCTCAGGTCTTAAAAAGCCTTAAATCTGACTTTAAAAAGTGTTTGTTCTTTCACCGACACACAGTGGCGCTTCGGCCATAGCTTTAGCAGATCAATATAGCAACCAGAGTTCAGCCAGCGAAGGGTTAGAAACACAAAGTCATCACTCAGTACAGTAGTCCCTGTTTTAGTGTGATTTTGAGGAGTCATGCAGTCCCTGGTCTCTCCTACAGGCGGCGCTGCAGCACGGCGTGATCGCGGGCCGGAAAGGGTTCGGCAGCATCTTCGTTGTAGCCAGTGGCAACGGAGGACAGTATGAAGACAACTGCAACTACGATGGCTATGCTAACTCCATCTACACCGTGACCATTGGTACAGTTCTCTCTGCGCAGTCACGAGTGTGTATGTCTGCTTCAGATGTGTATCAGTGTCAGTGACGTGTGCTTGCAGGAGCGGTGGATGAGAATGGCAGGAAGCCGTTTTACGCTGAGGAGTGCGCCTCTATGCTAGCAGTGACCTTCAGCAGTGGAAGCAGACAACTGCGCAGCATCGTAAGCATTAGCAACCTGCTCAAGTCTGCTGTATTAGAGTGAGTGGGTGGAGGAGAACATGTCGTCCAAGAAGCCCTTCTTGCCTCAGTCTCTCCAACCTGTTCAAGCTGCCTTAAGTTAACAGTCTGACATTATCATGGATGGTCAAATAGCCCGCGCTGGTCAAGAAGGAAAGTCAGTGGATGTTTTCACCGGAGGATCAAGTTTAGATATTTTGAGTAAAAAAAAAATACAAAAAATAAAGATATACAGTTGTCAACATTTGAAGTGGATCAAAAAAGTTCATCAAAGTTGTCCTAAGACAAGAACAGGTATTGTTCCAAATTCATGTACAACTTTGATGAAAGGTTTTGACCCACTTCAAATGTGGACTACTGTACATAAGAGCTGCCCGATTAATCGTTGCAAGATGTTGATCTCGATTCAAACACACACATGATCTCATTCCTAAATGACAGTGATTCGGCGCTGTTGACGAGTGCGATCACACATGCAGATCAGTGTTCTGATCCAGAGAGAGCCGTTGTCATGAATTGGTATGAAACCGCTTCACAAACTTTCAACACACAGGTTCATTATTTTTGTCTTACAATCATTCACATTATAGAGTAAATCACCTTCTGAAAGTAACTTGAAAAGATTGTATCATTACAATGGTACACCAGTAGGTGGCGACAGGAGTGTTAAAGAATGTATTTCTCATTGAATCATTCAAGAGATTCGTTCAAAAAAGCTGATTCATCCAGTATATGAAACAAGTCTTTATGAGTGAGTCATTAAATCATTCATTCAAACCAAATTTTTTTTTTTTTTTTTTTTTTTTAAATAGACGCAGCAATTAACATGTCAGAACCTCTAGTAAATTACATGTTATTTTGTTTAGTTCTCTACTCAGAATCATGGGAGAATCGTGATCTCTATTTTAAACAAAAATCAATTCACCCAGAATTGTGCAGCTTATGGATGAATCCGATCTATAACTTGCATTTAGAAAATAGCATTGCATTTTAATTAACACACACTTCAATAAACACACTATTAAAATGTAAAACTTCAATGTACTGAAGTATCAGTTATTTGACACTGGAGCTCGCCCAGCTCTAGTTAGAGTGGGGTGTAGGGCTGTCAACTTTAGTCGTTTAGTCGACTAATCGGTCGATGCCGTCTTGGTCGACTGACATTCTTATTGGTCGACCAGTTGCATTTTTTTTTTTTTTTTTACCAATAGAAAGAAATTTTCAATGATTATTTACTCCTTGCTATTTATTCCTTTATAAGCAGTTATATATTACTGTATTCTAAATATAATTAGCCTATGGTTTATCCCCAACTTTAAATGCTTTAATTTAGGCTATTTTGTACCAGCGCCACAGTTTAGCGCACACACATTGAACACTTGGTTTGCACCTGTGGCTGCGCTGCTGCTTCGTGCTCAGTTCAGCTGTATTCATTCAGTTAGAACGCTACTTGTTTCGGTTTTTATACACTATATGTTTTTATCTCGATGCGGCGTGGACGCACTTGGAAAAAATAAAGCGCGTCGCACCGCGACCGTTGCTTCCATCATGAGCGCGCACACCGCGCGCCTACATTTGAAATCGAACTTGAGCGCGCAAAAGACGTGAGCAGTCCCGGCTTTATCATGCTGACTCAATAGATTGTGTTTTCTTGATATGTTTTTGTTTTTATTTGTACACTTCGACGCATTTGAAAATAGCCTAAATAATGTAACAAAACGAAAATAAACCTATATGTGGTCCTACAATACAGCCTATTATTATTAGGATTATTTTTTAGGCTCTTTGGGTTTTTGTGTGTGTTTGTTTTAAAACTCCTAGATCGGCTGGACAAAAGTTAACCCATAGCTTTGAAAGTAAAGAAGAATATACAGCCTGTATAAACGAGAGCTTTTGTTAGGATTTTTCATTGTGGCAGATAGCAGTTATATATTTGTGTAGTGTGTGGTGTGGTCAGGTGCGCGATTGTGACTGTCACTATAGACCTAGGACAGAGCTCCTAACTTTGCAGTTAAAAAAAAATCACACGACGCAAGGGCGCCCGCGCTACAAAACTAACATTTTTATTTAAAACATTGTCTTACCTGCAAGCGAGTATCATCCCGCTGTCTCTTCTTTTTCCTTTTTTCCACCCCCGACTCTTGGTGCCTTTTCGAGGCCATGTCTAAGGTCGGTGTCTGCCAAATTTGACATTGATTGAGGCATAATCGAACAGACCACTGGGAGGTGGGGAAGGGGGGGCACCAGAGGGAGACTGGCACAGGAGATTCACCTTTTTCTCGACTAATTTGGTCTAGGCCTATATTACTTTTGTATTGCTTTTGTATATTAACATGCTTTAGACATATTTTATTTGTTATTTATACTAGTAGCCTATTGTGATGATTTTTCACGACCCAGATTTTTTGGTGCCCCCCCAAGCACTTGGTGCCCTACGCGCAGCGCGTGATGTGCGTGTGCGGAGCGCCGGCCCTGGCTCTATGACAATTGTTAAAAAATGTTCAATCAAAACATCCGTCTTTTTTTTTCTTTTTTTTTGTCGACTAATCGTTGCGCAGGACAAGACTTTGGTCGACTTACTGTGCGTTCACACCGGACGCGAATAGCGCGTCAAATTCGCGTCTACCACGTCTAGTTATACGCTTGACCACTTTGTGTTAATTCGCGTGTCAATGTCGAAATTGACGCGCGTAACAACAAAAGTTTGAAGCGAAATTTACGTGCGTCAGAGGCGAAATCCGGAGGCGAAAGTTTCGAAACCCTTTGGCGGCCATCTTTTTAGATGTTTATGGAGCATTAGCATTAGCATTATTCGAGAGAGTCACCGCTCGTATATGCTCTGGAGAGCAGAAACAGCTGCGTAGGGGACATCGTCGCTGTACTCGGGTCCACCAGACCCTCCGGAGGGTTTCAGGAGTTTCACAATTTGCTCCAGGAGCTAGGTTTGGTGGACCTAACGGTGAGGACGCTGACGAGGACAGCGTAGGCCGTATAAGCCCTCGGCCTCGAGTGGTCTATGCCTGTCGAGCCCGCGCTCTACAGCCCGGCGCGAGGTTCACCCTCGCCCGCATCCACCTAATCTGTCATTTATTTTTGTTTTGATAATAAACGAAGCCAGCCTCCAAAAGTGATTAATCTGTCCTGTGATTTTTTTCTCTCTCTCACACATCACTGTCCAGACACGAACTTATATGTTGGTTGTCTTTACATTATAATAATATTTCATATAATCTAGATATGGAATAAATAGCATTCAATGCAAAATGAATATGTCTCATATATTGAAATCAAGTTTTATGTGATAAAATATTTGCTTTGTTGTGCATTAGAACCACAGTCATATATTACAAAATAATTTATTGAAGCATCCAGATACTTCACCACGTGACAGCAGCAAGCAGCTAGGCTCCTGATTGGTTAACGCGGCGCGAATTGACGCAGAAGTTCAGATTTTTCAATTCGGGCGGCAGACGCGAATTCGCGTCAAACGCGTGAATGCACAAATAGCACTAACTAAATCATTCGCGCGTAACGCGCTTAACGCGCCAGACGCTCAATTCGCGCCATTCGCGCGAACGAGGCGTATTCGCGTCTACCGCGCCGCGCTCTACGCCTCATTCGCGCCGCAGGAATTTTTTACGCGCGTAACGCGTCTTTGCATTGACTTAACATTGAAATCACTCGCGCCTGACGCGCTATTCGCCTCCGGTGTGAACGCACCATAAGGATTTCTTTGGTTGACTACAGCCCTAGTGGAGTGTGTGTGTGTGTTCTCCTGACGTGTGTGTCCTGTGCCCAGGTGACGTCGGACTGGTCTCTGCAGAGTGGCACGGGCTGCACTGACGGGCACACGGGCACGTCTGCAGCGGCTCCTCTGGCCGCAGGGATGGTGGCCCTCATGCTGCAGGTGCGGCCCTGTCTGAGCTGGCGGGACGTTCAGCACATCATCACCTTCACCGCCACACAGGTAACTCATCACTCATGCGTCAGGGCCAGCGATCTGCTGTCCTACAGTCCTATAAACCAGTACATGAGTTAAAAACTGTAAATAAACAGAGATCAACCTACATCAGCCAGGCAGCGATCACAACCTACAACTCTCTCGTCAATGTAACATGGACCGAACTAAACATTAGCCTTAAACTTAACTAACTTAAACTGTTATTTTTTAGCATGTTTGTATACACAGTGTGGACAGCCGATCCTTTAGATCAGATTCCAATCGGATACACAAATAATCGGATTCGGACTGACAGTGTAAATTTAGCCCAATGTCATATACAACAACGCAGTCATAAAACCTCTTCTTGAAGCGGATCTCCTGGCACTACTAAGACACCACTAAGCCCTAAGCTACATCTAGTAGAGTGGGCCGTACTGCCCAAGGGGTAGGCAGGGTGTCCGCGGGGTTGTAAAAAGTAGTAAAAGGTAGTAAATGAAATTAGCCAAAATAAAGGCCATTAAAAAGTAATAAACGTCATCTGACAAGGTATTACATTTTCGAACCCCCGTCCAACCTATGAGCCCCCATCCTATGAGTTTCAAAAAAGTGCAGGACTTTGTTCTAAAATTCGCGTGGATTTATTTACATGTTGTGAGTAGGACCTGAGCGATACAGGGCTTAAAGTACTCCGGGACCGTGCCGGATCTCCGGCGTGCGGCCGTGAGGGGGAAAAAAATTGTGAACTTGCAAGCGGTTTAAAATTTTCGAGTCAATTGATTTCACCTACCAATCATATGAGAGGAGCGCAGCTCTAACTAACGTCACAAGCCTATCAGAAGCAGAGCAGGGCGGGTCCTGGCGACACCGTGTGATTGAGATCCATACGTCACATTAGCGTCGTCGGTGAAAGCATGGAGCGCAAGTTCATGAAGCCTGGGGATGATGTCTTACCCACGGGCGTAATTTCCTATGCGGACGGGGGGACATGTTGTCCGCATAGGAAACAACATGTCCCCCCCCCCCCCCCCCACTTTCAAATTAGTTTGTTATGATTTTTAACCGCACGCCGTCATTGCCACGGAGGAGCAGGACCGAGCCTGTGTAAAACAGCTCACTGAAAGTGCTAATGAGCAGGGATAGCGGTCGCGATCATAGACTATAAAAAAAATAGATTGGGATACAGTCAGTGATGAAACGCCAGAAGCAACAACAGGCTAATGTCATCATGGATGAACAGAAAGGAGATGTGAGTCGGTTGATTCAGGAAATTAGCTCAGGTCAGGATAATGGGGAACTTCAGACTGTTAGCTAAATATTAAATGTAGAACATTCTGTGTAGGCCTACCATGAAGCCGAGTCCACTTCAAACCGCAGTATTTTCTGTCAGCAATGTATGACGAGTGCTGTCAACGTCAACGCATGCGATTCATTTTTGTCCAGCTTTAACGTGTTAGATATTTAACGCAATTAACACAGCATCCGTTCTTTCTGTCATCCTTTAGCTAGGGTTATGATCACGCTCTTATTCACGCCTTTAAACCACTCATGCCCGACAAGACAAAAGAGATCGCGCTGTCAGTGAATGTCCTCCTGATGCACACACACGCACACACACACACACACACACATGCGCACACACACACACACACATACATACATGCACACACACGCACACACACACACGCACACATGACGCACACATGACGCACACACACGCACACACACACACTCACTCTCACACACACACACACACACACACACACACATGTTGTGTTTTCATGTTTTATGGGGACTTTCCATAGACATAATGATTTTTATACTGTACAGACTGTATATTCTATTCCCTTACACTAACCCTATCCCTAAACCTGCCCATCACAGGAGACATTCTGCATTTTTACATTTTCAAACAACATCACTTAGTATGATTTATAAGCTGATTTCCTCATGGGGACCAAAAAATGTCCCCACACGAACAAGGATTTCGGATATTGCCATCCTTGTGGGGACATTTTGTCCCCATAACGTAGGGTTTACCAGGCCACACACACACACTCACACACACACGCACACACGCACACACACACTCACACGCACACACACACACACACACACTCACACACGCACACACACACACACGACGCACAGAAAGACTCGCGCCAGTATCGAGTTCTCTTTCGCGCTTGAACGAACAATAACACACACACTTATGCCAGAATATCCGTTTTGTCGAGTATCCTCACAAGAACAGTCTTAGATGAGTTAAATACAATCTTAAATGGAAGTAAAGAGTAGTGAGATAATGAGATGCGTGAGATCCTGTCCGCAGCGGCAGATCTTAAAGTGACAGGAGCCATTAACTCTGTCTGTCAGTAAAGTTAACCTAAAGAACAGAGGGAACAGAGTAAACTACTCACTGCCCTTTACTAAAGAACGCTTGTAGCTGTAATAAGGATTAATCTATATTTCATTTAAAATGTATGCAGTGCGGACTGTTTTATAACCTTATTCGATTTCTGTATGGCACAGGTAAATATGACATTTATTATGGGTTTAAGTGAGGATTGTTTCAAGTTCATTTAAATAAAAAGAAATAAAAAATTGGAAGCCTAATAAATGTTTAAAATTTGGGGGAAAATCATTTTCAGCGAGACATCAGTAGCTATAATATTAGTGATACTGGCCTTGATTCATAAAAAAGATGACATTAAGATACAGCTGTAATACTTTAATACTTTGCCATTGAAGATAAAAAAGTTCAGGCTCAGGAATTTTTTTCACTTTAACCCCTGGCGATATCATGTGACGTGGTGTTCGTTCGCGCGCTGGGTACCCGGCTGGCTTGCTGCCCAACCTGTTCGCGAGTCCGCTTCTATTTCAGTCATCAGTCGGCCGCCAGAGCCATATTTGATCAGTGAGTAGCCTAATGCAGACGACTGACTGCTGAAAGAAGGAACAGAGAGAGAGCCCCGGCTGCGCGCGCACTCTATTCACTCTTGCGCTCTCTCCCTCGCTCATCTTAATCAAAATCAATTAACACGATGGTAAAAGGTCGGAAGGCCGAAGTTTCACGTAATTGTAAATGTATTTCCCGCTGTGTGTGAATTGTGCTAAAAAAACGTTGCCTTATCTTCTCTGAAAAGCGTTCCCCACATTCAGATGACATAGCTAAACCACACTTTCAATAAAGGAAAAATCTATCCTAAAAAACCTATTTGTTGACACAAATTTTGTGCGATGTCCTAACTGATGGGATAACCACACAATGCGTACACGTCCGCTAATGACGCGTCACTTTAATGAATGGTTAAAGCAACTGATCTGTCCTCACGGGACTTCTGAATCGGTACACAGTATGGTTCCATTTATTAAAATCTAGTTAACATGAACTATTAATAAACTGCTCGTCTACAGCATTAATTAATCTTCCTAATGTTAATTTCACCATTTACTAGCCTACATCATTGAAATCAAAAGTTGTATTTGTTAACATTAGTTAATGCACTGTGAAGTAGCATGAACAAACAATTCATGTATGTTGTAAACTATGTAGTATTTTCAGGTTATTTATATTATAATGTGTAGAAACATTGCCAAAATAAATAATAATAATTTAGTTTAGACTGGAGTGAGGTGAAACCAGAAAAAAAGTGCAAAGCAAGTTATCTAGCAGCAGTTTTTTTATTTAATTTTTTTTTTTTTTTGGCAGCTAATTCTATTCAATTTTACAGTATATGGTAGAAAATTAGACTTAGTTAAAATAAACTTTTTAATGCTTCGTTTTTATTCTACTTTTTGATATTGATATGATTATATACCAAAACAATTATCAGGTCCAGCAAAGAAAGAGTTTGTTACAAAGCTATGAAATCAAGACTAGTAAAATCACAGCTTTGAAAAAAGAAAAACCGGATAAAGGCAAGAAAAGATACCAGTGTCTGTCGGCCACCACCGAAGACCAGTTTTGACCAAGAAAAAACCCTGGACATTATGGGGAAATGCAAGTTTTCGAAGATATTTCATTACTTTACCTTTACCTTTACGCCACTACAGTTGCACCTTGAAGTCGTGCTGGTATTAAAAAATATTGTGAAGGTGTTGAAAGGTATTAAATTCATTTTAAGAAGTTCTGTATATACCCTGGGTAGGCAGTCCGGTCGATTCATAAGCAAGATGGATAGCCTCGACTATGCATTTGCTCATCCTCTGCTTAGGTGCAGGGGAGCCTTTATTAGGAGGTCTTTTAACTGGACACGGGAGATTATATCTTTCCTGGTCGGCATCCCGGAATGGAGGAGGACAGAAGGCCTGCAGAATGATGGATCTGGCCACATTAGTGCCTTTACCATGCCGGGCGCAAAGTCCAAGCACAAAGGGGAAACCGACAAAGCTTGTAAATCTCCTATCCTTTTAAGAGAAGTAATAGCCAGAAGGAACAATGTCTTGAGAGTCAGAAACTTGACTGGAACCTCATCAATCGGCTCAAAGTGAGCCAGGGATAGGCCTTGAAGCACCACGGCCAAAGCCCATGCCGGGACCCTAGTGCGTTCTGCAGGCCTCAGCCTCGGTGCCACGGAGGAAACATGTTATTAAGGGGTCTCTCCCTAAAGATATGCCACCCAAAGGAATGTGGTAACCAGCTATGGCCACCCAGGCCCGGCGCCACAGGGGGCAAAAGGGGCATTGCCCCCTCAGATCTGATTTGTGCCCCCTCAGTTTCATTTTTGTATTCATGGTTACAAATGAAATGTTTACCTTTTGAGCGGTACGGTCCCATATGGGATGTATAATGTTCAGTGACGTTATGTTCAGCCAGAGACGGACGAGCTCAGCCCTGTCATATATCAAAACAATGCAGTGTTTTCAACCTCATAATGTTTATTTTAGGTTTCAGACATTGAAATACACATAAGCACTAGTAAAACAATACATTTGGAGTTTGTAAAATACACACGGATGTCTGTGGAAGCAGTAATAAATTAAAAAGGCTAATTATATATTCAAATATAATTAGCCAACGTGTGTTATTCATATCAGACAAACATAGGGGAAGTGACTATAAAGTTTACTCTATTTTTCTCACAGTTCATCGGCCACTTTCTTACATATATTTCGGGAGAAACTGATGACTGACGTCTGACAGGACTCTCTGAACTGCGGCGCAAATAAACATGGTGGCGCCCATCTCACGTTATAGATCAAGATCAAGATTATTTATAAAGGTTTTAAACGACCAAACACACTCACTTACACATTTTTGACAATCGGAATATCAGATAGTTGATGACATGGTAAACAAGTTTGTGAATATTTTTAATAAAAAAGGAAAAAGGAAATAAAAACGATACACATCTGTCATTCATTATTGTGGCTGCGGTGTGTCACGTGACAAATATGATGCGTTGCCATGGGAACATTAAGGGGGAACGTACTAAAATAAAAACTCACTCCGGGGAGTCAGTTAGAATATTTTAAACGTATTTTTAAGCGTGAAAGAGTTCATATATGAATAATAAATTATGCTGGCTTATCATTTTATTACGTGGTTACCTGTGCAGTTGCATATGGGGTGTTTTATGGAGCGCTGCATTTAAAAATCTGTTGTTCCAAAGCGAGTTGTGTATTGATTGTTCATTGATGGTATAAAGTTAAGCCCCCTTAACAATTTCACATGTCCCCTCAGTCATTTCATCCTGCAGCCGGGCCTGTGGCCACCAGATATACCTTTAATGTAATGAACCGCTCTTTCAGGAACTCCAGCACTGTACCAACAGGGCAATTAACTGGGTCCAGCTGATGACCAGTGCACCAAGAGGTGAAAACTCTTCACTTCAAGGCATACAGTTTCCTGGTGGAGGGAGCTCTGGAGTGTAGAATGGCCTCCACAACCTTGGTTGAGAGACCAGTGCCTATGAGCTGGGCCCCCTCAGAGGCCAAGCCCTCAGCTTCCATTGTTCTGGACGGGGGTGAAATATTGAGGCCCTTTGCCTGGGTCAACAGGTCCCTCCTGATCGCCCACCTCGGTGCAATCAAGGTGAGCCAAACTTTGTCCTGGTGAACTCTCTCCAGAACCCCATGGGAGCAGAGCGATCGGGGGAATAGCATACAAACGTAGCCTTAGAGCCTTAGCCACGTCTGTACCATGGCGTCCAGCCCCAGCGGAGCTGGATGCGTGAAGGAGAACCAGAGTGGATAGTGAGACGTCTCTCGAGATGCAAACACATCCACTTGTGCCTGGCTGAACACCCTCCATATCTGCTCCACCACCTCGGGGTGGAGCCTCCGTTCCCCGGGCCTCGGCCCCTGTCTCGACTGGGTGTCTGCTCCTATGTTCTGGGCCCCAGGGATGTAAGCCGCTCTGAGTGACGGTATCTTCCCCTGGGACCACAGGAGGATTTGGTGCGCCTGTTTGCAGAGTGGACGCGAGTGCAAATCCCTCTGGTGATTTATATAGGGGACCACCGATGCGTTGTCTGTGCGGACGAGCACATGGTGGCCTCTGAGGTCTGCGAGGAAATTCTTTAAGGCAAGAAAAACAGCCATCATTTCCAGACATTTGATTTGCCAAGAAAGATGGACTCCCCCCCCACAGTCCTTGAGTCGGACGACCCTCTAGGATTTCTCCCCATCCTGTGAGGGAAGTATCCGTCGTTAGCATCTTGCGACGACAAAGAGCTCACAGCATGGGACCTTGGGATAGGAACAAGGGTTTCTTCCACATAACCAAGACAGGAAAGCATCGCCGCGTGACCTTGATCATGCGAAAAGGATTGCCCCTCTGGGAAAACCCCCTGGTCCTGAGCCACCCCTGCAAGGGTCTCATGTACAATAGGCCGAAAGGTATCACGTTGGACGCTACCACGCCTAGAAAAGTGGTCCTCTGAACTGAAAGTACACTCTTGTTGATGTTCAACCTCAACCGCTCCATGTGCGCGAGAGCAAACCTCGATGTCCGCTAACTAATGCGACTGAGCTGAAATCAACCAATCGTCGATGTAGTTCAGAATGCGAATGCCTCATAGACACAGTGGGGCTAGCGCCGCATCCACGCATTTCGTGAATAAAGCTAGACCTAATGGAAGAACCTGATACTGGTAAGCTTTGCCCCCGAAAGCGAACCTCATGAACTTCCTGTGTTGTGGAAGGATGGATACATGGAAGTATGCGTCCTTGAGATCTATTGTAATGAACCAGTCCTTGGATCTCATATGTGGTACGATCTGTCTTGAGGTTAGCATTTTGAATTTAAGCTGCATGACAGACTGATTCAGAAGGCACAGATCCAAAATGGGACTCAACCCCCTATTCTTCTTTGGAACGATAAAATACCGGCTGTAGATACCGGTCTCTCTGTCGGGAAGAGGTACACATTCTATGGAGAGTATGGGTAGCGATGCTCGGCTTTTTTACGGTACGAGGACCTGGCTTTAGTGGTTTGGGGCTGCTCCCGCTCAGGTGGGCCTCTAGGGGCGACGCAGACTGAGGGAGAGATAGCTGGCAAGCGTCTCCTTCACCTTAGGCATCGCCCCATAGCCGGGCCCTTCATGCCTACTATAGATGAATAGTGTGTGATTGTGCACTATGTTTTTTATAGGAGACCGGTGTCCTTCAAATGGCAGGCCCCGACGAGGAGGTTGTGCTTGTGAGGGCAGAAAACGTTTATCCAGTTTGGATTTAGAAAAAAGTTATCGCGCAATTATTTAAGATGAATTACCAATCAGTAATACAATTAATAATAATAATAATAATTCATTACATTTATATAGCGCTTTTCTTCGCACTCAAAGCGCTTCACATGGAAGTGGGAATCTAATCAACCACCACCAATGTGCAGCATCCACTTGGATGATGCGACGGCAGCCATATTGCGCCAGAACGCCACCACACACCAGCTTACTGGTGGAGAGGAGACAGAGTGATGAAGCCAATCAGTGTATATATATATGGGGATGATTAGGAGGCCATGATGGACAGAGGCCACTGGGCAAATTTGGCCAGGATGCCGGGGTTACACCCCTACTCTTTCGAAAGCCATCCTGGGATTTTTAATGACCACAGAGAGTCAGGACCTTGGTTTAACGTCTCATCCGAAGGACGGTGCTCTTTGACAGTATAGTGTCCCCAGGCCCGCATTAATGCACGGGCTTACTGGGGCTGAAGCCCCAGGGCCTATGAAGACAAGGGGCCTATCATAAGCCCCCCAAAAAAATCACATTGTTTTGTAATTTGTCTAATTTTCTGTCAATCACTTGATATTCATGTTTTTGGCTGCTGATTGATCCAATTTACAAGTGACCCACGTGTGAAGCATGATATGACAGCCTATCAGAATGTAGAGAAACAGTTGCAGTGAGAAGGAATTGTTAAAAAAAATTCCAAAGCTAACAGGATTTTTTTAAACCTGCAAATGAAGGTGAGTCCAGCTCATTAAGCGGAGCACTGATCGTCAGTGGAGAGGACAAGCAAACAGGCGGGCAGTGTTAATTTCGTTGAAGAATAATTTGCGTAATTATTTTCGTCAACAAAATTTTTTCACAGACAACGAGACGATACGGTCCCGACCCGAAGCGTGCAGCCCTGGCCTGCACATATAACGTTAGACAGACAGCGCGTGAGGACTAAATTGAGCTCTCTTTCGCGTCTGAATGGACAAATACACACAACATTATTTCTAAATGTCCGTTATAGAGAGTATTCACGTAAACACAGTCGGTTATGTCTTTACAGAACGTACAGTTGTGAGAATATTGGATGTGCATCAGTGCAATTGGATCTGCGCACTCGGTCTTAAAGTGACAGTGCGTAATAAACCTAATGCCGTCTGTACACTTAATATTAATCTAACAACAAAATAAAAAGAGAAAAGCATTCACTGCTCTTTAATAGCTTTAATATGGATTAATTATACTTAAATTATACAAATAAATATGTCTGCGTGAAAGAATAAAGAATGATGTATGTAAGTTAAAGACTGCATAATCATTAATTGAAGAAAAAAAAGACTGTTCTACTTTAGGAGAAGAAGTGTTTATATTTAATTTTAAGATATTATGTTATGTCACCGTGCTAAATCTGTGTCTGTACAGTATTGCATGTTCAAACTTTAAAAATGATTAATGTTAATAGATGTTTTCTACGGGAATATATAATGAGTTTGGAAATTTTAGAGAAATTCTAAATTAATGCATTAGAATTTCACCAAACCCATTCGATTTTAGTCGACTAAATCTACTGTAAATTTAGTCGACTAAAATCTTATTGTATTTCGTAGACTAAAACTAGACTATTTACTGCTTTCCAGTATAGCCTGTGCTGTGGAGGTTTTACATTGCTGTTGTTGTGGATTTTTTTATGGAATACTGTTTTCGTTAGGCTATATCTCCCAGAGAGAAACTTATTTCTGCTTTTGTTGTATAGACAAACGTGATCATTAGACTTTTTTTTTTTATTGTGGGCCTACAAAACCTCTCAGCCCCAGGGCCTAACGGCAGGTTAATGCGGGCCTGAGTGTCCCCATTACTATACTGGGGCGTTAGGACCCACACAGACCACAGGGTGAGCGCCCCCTGCTGGCCTCACTAACACCTCTTCCAGCAGCAACCTGGTTTTCTCAGGAGGTCTCCCATCCAGGTACTGACCAGACTCAGCCCTGCTTAGCTTCAGTGGGCAACCAGTCTGGGGCTACAGGGTGAAATGGCTGCTGAACAATTAGAAAAATGTTGCTGTTGTATTATTATTATTTAAACTATTAATGTTAATGTTTTAATGATGTGTGTTCAGCATGACGCACAGGCGGACTGGAGAAGGAATGGAGCCGGTTTCCATCACAGCCACATGTACGGCTTCGGCTTGCTCAACGCCTGGAGGCTGGTCAACGCTGCCAAGGTCGTGCGTGTGTGTGTGTGTGTGTGTGTGTGCTTTCATACAAACACAGTTGACATAAACAAGCTGAGAGTCTGTCTGTATGTCTGGCAGGTTTGGGAGTCCGTCCCCTTCTTGGTGTCCTACCAGAGCCCAGTTTTAAAGGCCAATGAGATCATCCCAGCCCATCCGAAAACGCTCACTCACACTTGGAATGGTAAGAGATTTATATGGAGGATTTTCTTTGGATAAACAACAGAATGCAGTATGAATTGTGGGTAGAGCTCTTAAAAACATGCACCCTGAGTACATTTTCTTTATTTCAGTATTTAAATGTTCAACTTAACCGAGATATGATTATTAGCTGTTTTCCGATCAGTAGTTGGCCATAGACAGGGCTATTATGGCAGCAGTGTGTGCTGAGCAGGGCTCTGTTAAATGGACAGCAGTTTTCTGCCCTTACTTGGAAGTGTTTGTGTGTTTAAGTATACAAGTGAAAGTGAAATGTTGCTTCCCCTTTCATTTACGCTCACATCTTTCTCGCTGTTTTCATTTAGTCCTCTCTGTCTTTAGTCAGTTGGGTGAGAACCGGGGCATTTCTTGCTCTCTTTGAGAGTTGTTCCCTCTCTGAAAAACTGTTTGTCTTTTGAACTGAATCTTCTGACACAATTCAGCAGCATTTGGGAAATATGTGTCCACTTACACATTATTTAGAAGTGACTTTTGCAACTGAGCGTCACTAGACAGCACTAATGGAGCAACGCACAGAAAGCGGAGGTGGCCTGCAGACCTTATTTATGCTTTTGTTTTCCTCCTGTGACACTAATTTGCTATTTTTACATTCAAGCTTTTATTATTAGTCTTACTCCGTTAAAATGATAGACTAGATGTTCTAGATTGAGATCCTCATATCTTGGAATTGGAACATATAGTGACTTTAAAATGAAGATACCAAAAGAAAAAGTTTATTAAGAACCAACGTCTAAAAGCATATTAAAATGTCTTTAATACTTCTTGAGGGACAGGCATGAAAACTTTCACAGTCACTGTTGGCATAAATATGCAACAAAGATTGCTTGGCAATAGATTTGACTAAAAGACCTACAAATCATCTATTAAAATAAAAGAATGATGCTGCCATCTTTCCAAGTCATTTTTACTCCCCTGTTAATTGGCTTCGAATCTCAGGTGAAAATTGTCATTCTGAGACCCTCTACACAATGAATTATGGTTGATTTGACACGGAATGACCCACGTGTCTTTACGGGATGTGTGTCCAGAAAATCACTGGCAGTGTGAATGACAATCAGATGATCCTGGGACACATTATCAGTGTATTTTCCTGAATCTGTGTGTGAAAGGGGCTGAAGGGACAGCAGCCTAATATTCCTGCTGTTGATCAAAGAGAAGACCACTGCTCTTGACTGAATAACTGTTTAGCTTCAATGAGGATTCATCTATATTCAGTGTATAATGTATGCAGTGAAGAGCACGGTTTACAAGGTTACACAGTTTATTGTTCATTTCAGCAGGGCAGGTACAAAGCTGGACCAGCCCAACTGGGCCAGTAGAAAACCTTGAGCCCTGATGTTAAAAACAGCCAAAGCTGACATTTATTACAATGGCTTTATGTGAAGATTGTTTTAAGTTCATTAAATTAAAGGGGTTATATTTTAAAGCCTATTAAATGTTTAAATTTATAGCTTTCAATTATACTGTAATGCTGATATAATTAACGTTTTAAATTGAGGGGGGAAACCCCTTCAGTATCAGAGACACTGGCCTTCATTCATAGTGCTTAGTATAAACGATGACCTTAAACAAATATTTACCGTGTTCATGTTGCTTCTACATTATTGTGGAGATTCAGCGTTTCCAAAAATGTAGTGCTGTCAATCAGTTAAAAAAGAAACAACATAAAGACAGTAGCCTACACTTTAAATGCTTGTTTAAATGCCTGTTTTTATGAAAGAAGGCCAGTATCACTGATGCCAATCCTGCTACTGATGTCTCTATGAAATACATTTCTCAATTTTAGCCATTATAAGCATTGAGAATTACAGTTTAATTAAAAGCTATCAATTTTAACATGTATGAGGCTTTACATAATATAACAACTTTAATTTAAGTGAACTTAAAGCAATCTTCACATGAGCCCATAATAATAAATGCCACATTTACCTGTACATGTAAGCTGTTATGGGTTTTTTTATGAAGTTACTTGATAAGAATGATGTGTAGAGAAGACATCCGAGTATCATCAAGTTATGTTGACCACAGACTTTATATATAAATGAAAAAAGGCCCATGCTAAAAATCATGTGCCCATCTGGAGGGAAGCAGTGAGGGACTGGCCTCCTGGGCCGGGACGTCCCGCCTGCAGCACACTGCCACAGATGGGTGGAGGACATTAGCCGGGTGACTGGCACACACACATTAAGCATGTCTTGCTGTGTGGACGCTGTTGGGAAGTCATGAGGTGTGACATTGTGAATGCATCAAGGATTTCTGTCTTCTTTGTAATTGCTTCATATCAATGGGAAAATGAAAATCGTATGGTTTGATATATGTCTATAAAGCTAAAAGAAACGATGGCCTTTTCTCTTGCCTTTACCTCCTCCCACTCCTAGTCACGGCGTCTGACCTGAGGCGTTCGGGCATGCAGACGCTGGAGCACGTGTCCGTCACCGTGACGGTGGCCCATCCTCGGCGGGGGAACGTGGAGCTCACGCTCGTGTGTCCCAGTGGGATGACCTCGCTGATCGGAGCCAAGCGAGCGCTGGATGTGTGAGCGTCCCAACACTTCTAGCTCACTGCTCTCGTATGCCTTCTGTAGCTGAGTCG
The DNA here is from genome assembly GCF_029890125.1 of Rhinichthys klamathensis goyatoka. Taxonomy (NCBI): domain Eukaryota; kingdom Metazoa; phylum Chordata; class Actinopteri; order Cypriniformes; family Leuciscidae; genus Rhinichthys; species Rhinichthys klamathensis. The sequence continues at coordinate 12,806 of NW_026607015.1, read as the reverse complement.
ATGATGCCAACCCTTTTGCTGTTTCACAGAGATCCGACTGGATTAACAGACTGGACGTTTTCCACTGTGCGCTGCTGGGGAGAGCGAGCAGAGGGACAGTACAGGCTACAGGTCACCGACTACAGTAAGACTTTGCCTTTTTTTGAAATGCACAATTTTTGAATTTTTATTTAATCAGTTTAAAGTTACAGGGACAGTGCACATTAATACACGCTTACGTAAATGTGCCAGTTTAGCCATCTTGGCTAATTTTCAACTGTAGTCACTGGGCAGATGTAATGACCGATAAAATACATTCAGACAATCAACAATACTAATACATACATTAAAACACATTTCATAAAATTCATAAAATACGTTAAACATGGACAACAAATCAAAACATGATTCAAATGATTTAAAAAACTACAGAATATGGGTACACACTTGATTATCTTTTAACCATGATTTTAATTTAAACTTAAATAGCCCATATGAAACACAGTCTCTGATAGACGTAGGCAAACTGTTCCAAGTGTGAGCTGCTCTCACAGAAAAAGCAAAGGCAGTTCTTCTCATTTGTATTGCACAGTCACCTCTTGTTACAGACCTTGTATGTCTAGTAACAGTAATCTTTTGTTTTATAAAAGCAGTTAGTGGTGGGGGAGCTAAGCAATGTAAGATTTTAAAAACAAGACAAGAGTCTGTGAATTTAATGAGATTGTCCCAAGTCATTAAATTATGTTTTTTTATGCAGTAACAGTGGTGATAGGTATTTGGCTTCCTATCAAGCACCTTAGAAGCTTGATGGTACAATGACTGCACAGGTTTAAGGGTTGTGCTGGAGGCTTGTGCCCAGCTAGTCAAACAGTACAACAAATGTGGCATGATCATGGCATTAAAATATATTGTAGCTGCCTTTGTAGTCAGACAATTTCTTATATGATGGAAATTTGACATGTTAAATTTTACTATATTTATAACTTTTTTAATTTGTTTTTTAAATGTTAGATTAGAATCAATTATTATACCTAAATATTTGAAATCAGATACCATTAACAGTTGTTCCCCTGCAGTATAAATATTGGCTACAGAATTATCTGTTGACCTCTTTGTGAAGAACATACATGCGGTTTTCTTTGTTTAAATAAAGACAGGAATCACTAAGCCATTGCATAACATCGTCCATCACTGCCGTGAGCTTGTATGCTGCTTGCTGCTTGTTCGGCGCATGTACATAAATGACAGTATCGTCTGCATACATTTGAATCTCAGACTCATTGCATACAGTCGGAAGATCATTTATGTACAGGCTAAACAACAGGGGCCCCAAAATTGATCCCTGAGGTACACCAATATTACAACTAATGGCCGATGATACCTCATCATTTATCCTAACCCTTTGCTCTCTGTGTTCCAGATAGGACTGCATCCATTTCATTACATTGGGGGAGACATTAAACATTGACAGTTTTTTTAATAGGACACCATGATCCACAGTGTCAAACGCTTTCTTTAGGTCTAAGAATATAGCCCCAACAACTCCTCCTTTGTCTAACTTTGATTTCACATTCTCCAGAAAAAAACAGTTTGCAGTTTCCGTTGAATGATTCGATCTAAAACCAAACTGCATAGGATGCAGTGTAAATGGGCTGTTGCTGAGGTGGCTAGTGAGTTGTTCTACTACATATCTCTCAATTACCTTTGACACAATAGGTAATATACTAATTGTGTCATACTAATTAAGAAATATTTTGGTTGGCTGCTAGCCTTTTCGTGCTAGCGATGTCATGGGAGCATCTTGAAAACACAAAGGCTTCTGGGACTTCAAGAGCATATACAGTCGTTTGCTAAAGGCTAAAGGGAACGGCAATATTCAGATGTAGTCTTGATGTAGTCTTGATGAGCAGCGGGACGCTGTTAGCCAATACCCCGTCGCTGAGAGCGGCGATTAGAGGAATACGACACGATGTGCTGCGCGCTTTCCTCTTAATGACAAATAAACACAACAACAGAAATGGCAGCGGGAAGAAAGCATCTGAGCATAGCGATATAGATATGTTTGCATAACGTCACGGTAGTTTATACAGCACTTTATACAATAGATGGCTTTAAAGCAGCAGCTCTACAGGCTGAAACATGGGTCCTTGTCACTGGCGTAATCTGGGTTCCCTGAGCAGCCAGGTGTGAGGAATGGACATCTGCCGGCAGGAGGAGCCCAGGCCCAGGCGGCTGTCCTTCCCTCTGCGCCGCCGTCTCTCCTGCTCCGTCCACACGGCCCGCGGTGATGCGTCTCCGTCTCTCCTGCTCCGTCCACACGGCCCGCGGTGATGCGTCTCCGTCTCTCCTGCTCCGTCCACACGGCCCGCGGTGATGCGTCTCCGTCTCTCCTGCTCCGTCCACACGGCCCGCGGTGATGCGTCTCCCGTCTCTCCTGCTCCGTCCACACGGCCCGCGGTGATGCGTCTCCCGTCTCTCCTGCTCCGTCCACACGGCCCGCGGTGATGCGTCTCCGTCTCTCCTGCTCCGTCCACACGGCCCGCGGTGATGCGTCTCCGTCTCTCCTGCTCCGTCCACACGGCCCGCGGTGATGCGTCTCCCGTCTCTCCTGCTCCGTCCACACGGCCCGCGGTGATGCGTCTCCGTCTCTCCTGCTCCGTCCACACGGCCCGCGGTGATGCGTCTCCGTCTCTCCTGCTCCGTCCACACGGCCCGCGGTGATGCGTCTCCCGTCTCTCCTGCTCCGTCCACACGGCCCGCGGTGATGCGTCTCCCGTCTCTCCTGCTCCGTCCACACGGCCCGCGGTGATGCGTCTCCCGTCTCTCCTGCTCCGTCCACACGGCCCGCGGTGATGCGTCTCCCGTCTCTCCTGCTCCGTCCACACGGCCCGCGGTGATGCGTCTCCCGTCTCTCCTGCTCCGTCCACACGGCCCGCGGTGATGCGTCTCCGTCTCTCCTGCTCCGTCCACACGGCCCGCGGTGATGCGTCTCCCGTCTCTCCTGCTCCGTCCACACGGCCCGCGGTGATGCGTCTCCGTCTCTCCTGCTCCGTCCACACGGCCCGCGGTGATGCGTCTCCCGTCTCTCCTGCTCCGTCCACACGGCCCGCAGTGATGCGTCTCCCGTCTCTCCTGCTCCGTCCACACGGCCCGCGGTGATGCGTCTCCCGTCTCTCCTGCTCCGTCCACACGGCCCGCGGTGATGCGTCTCCCGTCTCTCCTGCTCCGTCCACACGGCCCGCGGTGATGCGTCTCCGTCTCTCCTGCTCCGTCCACACGGCCCGCGGTGATGCGTCTCCCGTCTCTCCTGCTCCGTCCACACGGCCCGCGGTGATGCGTCTCCCGTCTCTCCTGCTCCGTCCACACGGCCCGCGGTGATGCGTCTCCGTCTCTCCTGCTCCGTCCACACGGCCCGCGGTGATGCGTCTCCGTCTCTCCTGCTCCGTCCACACGGCCCGCGGTGATGCGTCTCCGTCTCTCCTGCTCCGTCCACACGGCCCGCGGTGATGCGTCTCCGTCTCTCCTGCTCCGTCCACACGGCCCGCGGTGATGCGTCTCCCGTCTCTCCTGCTCCGTCCACACGGCCCGCGGTGATGCGTCTCCCGTCTCTCCTGCTCCGTCCACACGGCCCGCGGTGATGCGTCTCCCGTCTCTCCTGCTCCGTCCACACGGCCCGCGGTGATGCGTCTCCCGTCTCTCCTGCTCCGTCCACACGGCCCGCGGTGATGCGTCTCCCGTCTCTCCTGCTCCGTCCACACGGCCCGCGGTGATGCGTCTCCCGTCTCTCCTGCTCCGTCCACACGGCCCGCGGTGATGCGTCTCCGTCTCTCCTGCTCCGTCCACACGGCCCGCGGTGATGCGTCTCCCGTCTCTCCTGCTCCGTCCACACGGCCCGCGGTGATGCGTCTCCCGTCTCTCCTGCTCCGTCCACACGGCCCGCGGTGATGCGTCTCCCGTCTCTCCTGCTCCGTCCACACGGCCCGCGGTGATGCGTCTCCCGTCTCTCCTGCTCCGTCCACACGGCCCGCGGTGATGCGTCTCCGTCTCTCCTGCTCCGTCCACACGGCCCGCGGTGATGCGTCTCCCGTCTCTCCTGCTCCGTCCACACGGCCCGCGGTGATGCGTCTCCCGTCTCTCCTGCTCCGTCCACACGGCCCGCGGTGATGCGTCTCCCGTCTCTCCTGCTCCGTCCACACGGCCCGCGGTGATGCGTCTCCCGTCTCTCCTGCTCCGTCCACACGGCCCGCGGTGATGCGTCTCCCGTCTCTCCTGCTCCGTCCACACGGCCCGCGGTGATGCGTCTCCCGTCTCTCCTGCTCCGTCCACACGGCCCGCGGTGATGCGTCTCCGTCTCTCCTGCTCCGTCCACACGGCCCGCGGTGATGCGTCTCCCGTCTCTCCTGCTCCGTCCACACGGCCCGCGGTGATGCGTCTCCCGTCTCTCCTGCTCCGTCCACACGGCCCGCGGTGATGCGTCTCCCGTCTCTCCTGCTCCGTCCACACGGCCCGCGGTGATGCGTCTCCCGTCTCTCCTGCTCCGTCCACACGGCCCGCGGTGATGCGTCTCCCGTCTCTCCTGCTCCGTCCACACGGCCCGCGGTGATGCGTCTCCGTCTCTCCTGCTCCGTCCACACGGCCCGCGGTGATGCGTCTCCCGTCTCTCCTGCTCCGTCCACACGGCCCGCGGTGATGCGTCTCCCGTCTCTCCTGCTCCGTCCACACGGCCCGCGGTGATGCGTCTCCCGTCTCTCCTGCTCCGTCCACACGGCCCGCGGTGATGCGTCTCCGTCTCTCCTGCTCCGTCCACACGGCCCGCGGTGATGCGTCTCCCGTCTCTCCTGCTCCGTCCACACGGCCCGCGGTGATGCGTCTCCCGTCTCTCCTGCTCCGTCCACACGGCCCGCGGTGATGCGTCTCCCGTCTCTCCTGCTCCGTCCACACGGCCCGCGGTGATGCGTCTCCCGTCTCTCCTGCTCCGTCCACACGGCCCGCGGTGATGCGTCTCCGTCTCTCCTGCTCCGTCCACACGGCCCGCGGTGATGCGTCTCCCGTCTCTCCTGCTCCGTCCACACGGCCCGCGGTGATGCGTCTCCCGTCTCTCCTGCTCCGTCCACACGGCCCGCGGTGATGCGTCTCCCGTCTCTCCTGCTCCGTCCACACGGCCCGCGGTGATGCGTCTCCCGTCTCTCCTGCTCCGTCCACACGGCCCGCGGTGATGCGTCTCCCGTCTCTCCTGCTCCGTCCACACGGCCCGCGGTGATGCGTCTCCCGTCTCTCCTGCTCCGTCCACACGGCCCGCGGTGATGCGTCTCCGTCTCTCCTGCTCC
>NW_026607015.1:0-5000 GCF_029890125.1 Rhinichthys klamathensis goyatoka | reverse complement strand
TGACCCGTTGTTCTGTGATGTGTAGTCTCTCCTGCTGCTGGGCTGCTTCGCCCTGTTCTGGTCGCTGTACTACACTCTGGAAGTGACCCTCACCCACTGGGACTGGCGTGGCTGTGCTGTGGCCGGGGGGGCGAGAGGCCGAGGACTGCAGGCCGGATCCATAGGCCTAGAGGACAGTCAAGTGGTTGAGATCCAGCCCGAGATGGACAGCGAGTCCAAAGTCCCCCTCATTGCTGCTGATGAGAACACGTAGCACTCCTCGGTTCTCCTCGCTCTCGTCTCCTAGTCTCCATTTCTTCTGTCTGGAGTTTCAGGTTGCACTTTGCTTTTGTTTGAGCATGTGAGCAAACGCTCTATATTGAGTTGCCTTATTTTTTGATTTATTTGCTGATATGTTCTTGGCAATGCTACCTTATAAGAGTGCCTGATAAAGTGAGTGAGTCTTTGCCGTATTTGAAACAGTTATTGCATATAAGATTGGCTGATTGCTCTATTGAAAGAGTGTGTGTGTTTGGTGACGGCTGCGTGAAAGATATGTTATGGAGTTTAATATAATTCATTTTTTATTTTTTATTTCTTGGTCATGATTCATTGAATGTGTCACGATTGGATAATTTCAGAGTATAAATACCTACAACACTTGAATTTTGAAAAAAGGAAAGAGATCGGTAACACTTTATTTTGATGGTCCCTTTTGAACTTCTGTTGACTATGAGCAAGTTAACGTAGCTGAGAACAGTGCCGCTGCTAGCCATTTTGGTGCCCTAAGCATAATTCCTTTATGATGTCCCCCCGCCCCCCCTAAAAAAAAAAAGAATTTTTATTTAGGATTTTCATTTAGGGGGGCTAAGCCCCCAATGAGGGTATGATTTATAAAAAAATTAAAAAGCTAAAAAGTAACACTTTAGATTAAGGTCAAATGCTTACTATTAACTAGTTTCATTACCATGCAATGGCATGGTTTTATAATCACTGGGATCCCGAATTTGAGGCAGGTTAGTTAGGGGTGTTCGGGGGAAATTTGGGATTTTTCTGAACTACAGATGTGCATTTTAAAGATGTTGTGAAGGCAAAAAAAAAAAAAAAAAAAAAAAATTCGATAACAACAGCTTTAAAACTATGTCAGTGGGCAGCTGATTATTTTTCTCTCCTCATCAGCATCACACTCTTTTTCTCTTTGTTTTTATCTTGCCCTGTCTCTTCCCCTCCTAAAGTTGGCTTTTTTAATTTACTAAAGGTTACAATTTGTATTTTATTCTCAATATGTACACATTCATTATAAATCCTGTGCCTAACATGATGAAAACGGCTTTGTTCATGTTTCTTGTCCCCTCACAATGACAGTAGCCTAAACTATTACACTAGGCTACATGTTACATATAGGCCTATTTTCAGTTCAAAATGGCGAAATTAGACAAAACTATATTAGCTTGCCTAATTATTTTTTGTCATTCGTTTAACATTTATGACCTAAAAAAAAAACTGTCAAATAAAGTTAAGTTTAGCTACTTACATCTTATCTCGCACTTGACCGTACACTGAAGCGTCGAGTTGCACTGTTAAAATTCGCGCTCAGCGTCTGTGAACATAAAGCCCGCCTACTTTGATTTGATTGGTCATCTCAAATATTCTGACATTGACGAGCAGTGACAGACCAATGATGAACACACACATGAACACATCACACACACACACACACCCTGTCCTGTGTTTCTGACGTGCTCTCTGTCTCTGCTCGGCGCCGCTGCGGAATGAAGAGGAAGAACGCGCTGAATCTGATTATAACAAGAAGTTTGATGATTGGTTTTTCATTAGGCTATTTTTGGTGCCCCCTCAGCACTTGGTGCCCTACGCACAGCGCGTGATGCGCGTGGTGGGAGCGGCGGCGCTGGCTGAGAAGTTATAGTAGACTGTCTGCTTTATAAAGTGCTCGTGATGCTCCTCCAACAGAGATTCTGCTGACTGTAAGGCACATGTCAGCTTATTCAACATGTGTCAGTCATAGTAGAGTCAGTCTACTAACACTCGAACTACAGTTCCTTTACATGTAGTGCAACGCTACTTCAGTCGACGAATGTGTTAAAGGGACCACCAAGATAAAGTGAAACCCAGAGATCGTTTAAAGCTGACGTCTGCTTAACTGCAGTTGTTTTACTGATTTTAGCCAGTTTTTTTTACACTGAACTGTGGTATTTTTGTGAACAAGAATTCAGATGTGGTTTAAATAAAAACAAAAAGGGAAAGTGTTTCAGCGTCTTTTTTACCATGGGTTGCAATAATATGCGCTCACAGACATGCTCTAAAAATCAACACAAAATTATAATAATTACTTCTGTGATGAGATGAGTGAAGCCTACTTGGTTTTTTTGTCTGTGAGTAATTTGATTGGTTGAAGTCTTTCTAATAAAAAGGGTTCTGTGACTGGCTAAAAAGAAAAGACATTTTAATAAGTAGAGCAAGTTAAGTTTGATGAAAGATTAGTGCCCGGTTTTACAAACAAGGGTTAAGCAAACCAAAGATACTTGGATGTTTTGCTCTACAACGTAAAATACTCTATGAAATCTTGAATTTTGAAGCTGTTATGCCGGTTTTAAAGGCAAGGGTTAAGCCTAGTCCCAGACTAACATGCATGTTGGAGCTCTCTTAACAGAAAGCAACACTGACAGATCTCAACTTGAGAACCTTTTTTTTGAAGCCCAAAAAAGCACATCCATCCATCATAAAAGTAATCCATACGGCTCCAGGGGGTTGATGAAGGCCTTCTGCTGTGAGGTGATGCGTTTTAAAATCCATATTTATAACTTTATAAACTATAATCACTGGCTTCCGGTAACTGGCGTACGAGAGTCTTGTTCCGGTGGAAGAGTGACCTCTGACCCGATGCATGACGTAATGACGAACACGGTGAACTAACCCTTTAATTTAAGTAATAAGTTCTGTCTGTGAAACTGGACCTAAGGCTTTTTGTATGGGGTTTATATTGATTCTATGTGGGTTCTATCAAGCTCGCCTTCAGTGGACTACTTTACACTAATAGTTCAACATTATTCTTAATGAAAACACAACAACAAAGCAGTGACAAACTCGCTTATATTAAACAGAACTTTAATGAAGAAAATGAATAGGCATGTAATGCATCATGCTGATAATTGAGATCTGACTGCTGTTCTGTGTTGTGACTCGTTCGGCTCACGCACACACGCTCAGTTTTTAATTGTAGTGTCTGTTCTCTAACTGAACTAAACTATTTTTATTACTATAAAAATCTGAATGACGCTGGGGGCGGTGCCAGGGTGGGCAAGTGATGCATTCGGTGTGTGGCTTAACACCGGTAACAGAGCAAGCCTACTCCCTTTAAAAAAAAAGAAAGAAGAAAAAACAGGGTTTGAGCTGCCTCCCCCAGAATTCAGCAGACTTTAAGGTTTGGCAAGCTGCCCTTTTGAGCCTTAGGACTGAGGGAGGCGTTTACTTCCAGACCATTTTGAGTTTTAAAGCAGGGATCCATGCCCCCTTCTTAAAGCCTCAGTTATCCTTACACTTGATCTTTAAATAAAGTAGTGCGAGCAAATCTACCTGGAGATGAGTTCATTACAAGATCCGTGCGATTAAGTGATTACCAGAGGAGGATCCAAAAACTTTACTCAAGTAAAAGTACAAGTACTTATAGAAATACGTACTCTCAAGTAACTAATTAAGATTATTACTTTTACTTTGATTTAGAGTAAAAAAAAAAATAATACTCAAGTAGCTAATTAGGTACTTCGGATCATAGGCCTATATACAACGGTTCTTTCTGGTTCTCAATTCTGATTGGCTGAGAGCCTTTTCTAGCCGTGCGATATTTGCGCAGTAACAGCACAGTAACTGTTTCACCGTTTGTATCACTCCGCTTGCGGCGACTGTCATGGCGGTCGAGCAAATCCACCATATTTTTAATAAATAAAATACTACTGTAGTTGTGTCACGAAATGTAGTTTTAAGAGTTTTTTAGGCGAAAATGTAGCTATTTAGGCCTCAAATATGTGACTAATATATAATCTTAGTGCCTATTTTACGATCTGTTGCGGCACTTTCACAGATGTGAGCTCCAGGGCGTTAGTGGGCGTTCAGTGCTTACGTTCCGGCAGAGAACAGCCTCATCTCGGCCAGTCCTTCGGGAATTTGCCACTGGCTCTTATGTAGATAGTGGTTAAACATGAGATATAATTCATTTGAGGTATATCACACGGGCGATCTTTGGTCTTTTTAATCAATTACTTGTTTGAGAGCAATCGATTTTGGTTGAGGGGCAAATTAAGTTTCATAACTACACTCACCGGCCACTCACGGGCCAGATTGGCTGACCCGTACACGCTCACTCAATGGATGGACGATCTGACAGGATTAACGCTAACGCTACCTCCGGTTGAGTGGCTTGACTTCTACACCTATCCGATAGAGAAAGCGAGCGTAAAGAGAAACTGAGGGCACATAAATCTTTAGATGCCTATAACTATGTGCTGAATGGTCATGTACAAGACTTGTGTGTGCGATCCGCAGTTCTGCCGAGCCAGCGCCGAGAAGACGACAACGTAAAGAGTGACATTACGGTGCAATTTTAATGATGTGAATATTTTCTAGACATAAAAATTCCAGATACAGCATATTCATTTTTCATCGATTCTTGCACCCAACAACACAACAATGACATTTAATAACAATAATAATAATTTAAGCTCCTTATGATGTAGCCGAATCTGTGCTGGTTTGTATTAGCCGCCTCCAGTTGTCCGTTTGTTTTGCCTCCAGCTAGCGCCGTGACGTAACTGTGACGTCGGCACAAAAGGGGTCTATATAGGGCATCGGATAAGTAAAAAGAAATCGCTAGTTAATACCACTAACAAGGCTCAAAATAGCCCCACACTAACACGCTAGCATAATGATGGTCCCTACCTGCAAACTGAAGCATTCAGAACGTTGTACGTGTACAGACAGTTTAATAAGAAGATACTTTATAAAGA
>NW_026607014.1:225000-234274 GCF_029890125.1 Rhinichthys klamathensis goyatoka | reverse complement strand
CTTTTGCAAGCAGTCTCATGTTCTGTAACGTGTTCTGGATGTTGAAGAAAATCACTGAACTGGTTCCTAATGTGAGAAGAAGACTCTTCACTTGCTTCATACCCATCGAGATCAAAACCAGGGCTCCGAAACAACGGATCCTTTCTGAGAAATACATCGCTGGTGTTAAGCTTATACAAAAAACACAAGTGAGGGAAACCGAGACCTCCTGAACACATTTGAAGGAAAAGTGAAGGATGAGGAAGAGGAAGGTGCTCAGAATGAGGCTGGTGGTGAAGCAGCTCAACAAGAGGAGAGGTTTTTCGTTCCAGCTTTTCGTGTTGTTCGTGTAGAGAGCATATATTCTGGACCAGACCCATCGTACTCTTTCTGCAAGCTGATCAAATTTAGTTTGAATCATCATTGTCTCACTAACCTGAAATAACAGGAACAGAGATTTTGAAATTGGAAATGATGATGGCTTTCATCACTACATGAAATGGTTAATGAGTCTACAATGTCTGCATTATTTTGATTGGGCTCCAAAACATATTTAGACATTTAAGCCAAACTTAAAAATGTGAATATCATTGCATTAGATAACAAAATATCAAATTTAGTTAAAATACAGTTGCACAAACATACTTTTCTTGTAATACCTTTTAGAAAGTTTATCAGGTTTTAAATGATAAAACAATAGATATACCGTTATATTTGGACACATTGTGGTTCAGACACATACATAATATGACAAGAAGATGGTTGATTGCAATAAATAGCTCAAAACAGTTTTTTATCAGTGTAGCTTGCTTGAGGTTTTATTCTACTGATATTGAAATTTGATATAATGTTGACTGAAGCAACAATAAATCTATTAGTACAATTTATTCTCTCTTATAGATGACATAAAAAATACTCAGATTTGATTTTACAGTAAGATAATTTATTTGACCTTACCTTTTATTTGTCTGGAATCGTATCAGCTCATGATTGTGTTGTGGCAGTCCAGCATTTATCTGTCAAAGCAGGAGGAAGCTGTTTTATCCCCGTTGTTCACTTCCTTTTTAGCCATCATCTCAGCACTTACTCATAACCACAGAATAGCGCTGACAAAAAAACACCTTGTGATTAATATGTTCTATGACAAAAAAAACCCCAACATAATTCTGTTGTATTTGGAAAGCTATGCTTGCTTTCGAAGCAAATGTACATACAACCTGGGGGTGCAGCTTTAAAAAAACAGGACCTATAGGACAAAATTATACTATATGATATAATAAATGAATAACTTATAATAATAATAATAATGCTTGTTTTATTTATTAAGTATTTCTTATTATTCAGTATTAATTATGATTAGTATTAATTTATTTAAAAAAAAAGTTCCTTATTTCTGATAAATGCTGTTCTTTTGAAGTTTCTATTTATCAAAGAATCCTGAACAAAATTGTACACGACTGTTTTCAACATTGATAATAATAAAAAAATGTTTTGAGTAGTAAATCAGCATTTTTTAAGGATCATGTGACACTGAAGACTGGAGTAATGATGCTGAAATATCAACTTGGCATTACAGGAATGAATTAATTTAAAAGTATATTCAAATAGAAAACAGTTATTTTAAAAAAGTTAAAAAAAAATATTTCATAATATTACTGTCTTTGCTGTATTATAAATATATAGAGCGTTTTTTTACATTTAAATAGACTAAAATATGCATCTCTTTAGCCAAGCATTTACATAATTCATCTCATAACCTTGTACTCCAGTTATATCAGATCAAATGCACATGATTACCTTTGCTTGAAATGTTATGAACAGCAGCTTCACTAATTAATTTCCATTTGCTTTTCTGTTTTATCATTGGATGCCAATCCCGAGGTAACTATAGTATGTCAGCTCCAGTTTGGATCCAGCCTCTTACGAAGACTTCAGATGACCCAACACCTGTGAAGAGACGACTCTAACTCCGGCCAGGACTTCAGATGACCCAACACCTGTGAAGAGACGACTCTAACTCCGGCCAGGACTTCAGATGACCCAACACCTGTGAAGAGACGACTCTAACTCCGGCCAGGACTTCAGATGACCCAACACCTGTGAAGAGACGACTCTAACTCCGGCCAGGACTTCAGATGACCCAACACCTGTGAAGAGACGACTCTAACTCCGGCCAGGACTTCAGATGACCCAACACCTGTGAAGAGACGACTCTAACTCCGGCCAGGACTTCAGATGACCCAACACCTGTGAAGAGACGACTCTAACTCCGGCCAGGACTTCAGATGACCCAACACCTGTGAAGAGACGACTCTAACTCCGGCCAGGACTTCAGATGACCCAACACCTGTGAAGAGACGACTCTAACTCCGGCCAGGACTTCAGATGACCCAACACCTGTGAAGAGACGACTCTAACTCCGGCCAGGACTTCAGATGAACTCTGAATCAACTAAATATTTCTATATATTATAATCATTATGTTCACAACTTGTAATAATTACTTCAATGAGCTCATTGTTTCTGCCTAAAATGTATACATGTTAGCAAACTGCGTGATTTTTATATGTGCATTTCTGAAATACATAACTTGGACACAGTCACCTCTGATAACAGATCACTCTATGTGTTTTCTAAATTGTAATGTAGACACATGCATTTTCTATAAAGCTGCTTTGAAACGATATGTATTGTGAAAAGCGCTATACAAATAAATTTGAATTGAATACAATGTACATTGCCATTTATGCCATATATAAATATATCTGTGTTTTCATGTCACGTCAGGAAACACTATAAATAGAGACTTGCTGCTTTTGTTTGTGAACGCTCATTTTCCTTGCTCAATATCCATTTTTTATTTTTTAATTTGAAAAATAACTTACATAAATCTCTGTACTCAACCATACTTGACCAAGACATAGCCTTGGCATGAACACATTGCACCAAAAAAAAAAAAGAAAAGAAAAAGAAAAAACAATAGAGAAGGCATTTGAAATAGAATAGAACATACCCTTGACATCATGAGACATTATCCCACTTCCATACATTTAGAGTTTGCTTTAATAGAGATCTCTTTTAAAATCTGTAGATTGTGAAAGACGTACACTGAAATCAAAAGTAGACTGAAAGCTTGATAAATACTTCTTTTTTTTTTAAATCAGAAAAATGTAGATTTCATTTTCATAGGAAGAGGTATAATGTCCCAGTGCATATTATTTCCATTCAGGCATTGAAACTAGGAGTCATAAACTGCTCAGATATAAGAAGCTCTGATTATTACTAAAAAATAGAAAATAAAAAATAAATAGGTCTTGGCTTGTAAATAAACTAACAAAAATATATTAAATGACTTCTACTTTCTTGAAACGAAGAAATAAAAACCAAAGGTATATCATCGTGTGGCAATATCATCGTCCCGATGTGCATTTCTCTGCAGACAGCATCATGCTCGGAAAACTGTACAGCACAATACTGCGAAAGTCAGTGAGCTGCAGCCGCCTCCGGTAAAAAGATCTCGGAAATTTTGGGCTCTTTTGTCAGGAATGCTGCAGCTCGTATTTCCGTAAAGATATAAAAATCCCTGGTCACATTTTCCCTTAAATTTGTCAACAAAGTATGATTTTACAAGGTGGAATGTTCATTCGGAATTTTGCCCTTCTGGTCAGCGTGAGATGACCACTGCCTAATTTTCACGAAAATTCAATTCAGGGTGAAGGGGGGGAGGGGATCGTTGTCGACATGCACTGTACAAGAAACTGCATTTTTTTCTCCAAATATCGTCTTTATCAAAACATGCTGAGTTACTGTAAGATGTGCCCAAGCCATGTTGCCAAAAACCCTTTTCAACATGCTTGTTAAACGAATGAACTTCAAACAATACAGACTAAAACTAGAAGAGCTGAAGAAACGAACAGCCCTGAAAATTCAAAAGAAAAAGAACTGGAACAATATCGGGGTGGAAATCTGACAACGGAAGCAAGAAGTACAGAGAGTTTACCCTGGGACAGGGGAGAAGTAGAGAAACATGTACAATTTGCACATCATCTTTAGCTTCATAAGGCTTACGCCTTTACAATAATAAATCAGACATTTATTTTTTACGTCTTTGTCACATGAACAGATTTTTCACTGTAAATCAAATGTTTAGCTTGTCATTTAACTGCTTGTCTTTAAAAATACAGTAGAGAGACCAATGAACGGTCTACAGGACAAAAAAACAAGGTTTCATGTTTTTTTTTTTCTTCTTCAAATCACACTGTAGCATTCACTCCCCATGAAAACCATGCACTAGTGAAATTTATCTTTAGAAATAATAGAAATGGTTGAAAATGGCTGATCCGGTTTGTTTTTTCTTTTTTCCTCATCATCTTTTTTTTTTTTTTTGCAAGTAGCAGTCTGAGAAATTGATTTATTTTCTATTTACTTTTTTTTACTTTTTTTTTTTTTTTTAAGTTCAGCTAAAGTTGTGTCCATGCAACAAAAAACTTGTTATTTCTTCTTTAGGTTTCATACAGTATCAAGAGAAGAAATTCAATTTGATCTTAAAAGATGATTCAAACCTACATGTCATCTCTGTATTGATCTAGCAGAATCTTATCTGGGAAGTGAGGTGACCATTCCCGCGTCATATTCTTGTTTTGTGTGTACATTTCTGGGTCTGTTGGCATGGCTTGACCCAAGGAACACTGTTAGCCCATGTAGATACAAATACATCAACATTAAAAGAAACATAAATGGAAAATGAAAGGGCCCATTTCAAAAAGGGCTTCTGAAGTACTCAACATTTCGCTTCTCAGTTCAGGCTCAACTCCAATGGCTTCAAATAGGTTCTAAAATCAAGAATTGTGACGTTCCATGAGCTCAGGAGCCCATTTCCAGCTTCGTCTCGTCCCTACCCTCTAGGGGGTGCTCTTTGCGCACGGTGTGTGCGGCATTTTTTTTGCGAGCAAAAACAGGACCGCTTTTTTCACCCCTAAGAAACAAGCTCTGAACACACAACATCAAGCATGCAGTGTTACCGGGGGGAAGGACCTGTCGCAATTCTCAAACTCCACCCATTGGCTGCTACAGTAACGCTATATTTCAGAAAACTGCTACGAGCGACCGAACGGCCCGGACCCGCTGTCGAGAGATGACTGGGAAGCTCTTCTGGTCAACGGGGCCAAGGTTGGGTCGACCAATGAAGAGGGAGGAAACAGTTTGAACCAGCCAATAACCATGTTGGACAAGTCCAGATCATCTAAAAGTATCTGAGCGGCTCCCATGAAGGATTTGTGGTCCATTCGTCCATAGTCTCCCCACACAATGATCTACGATGGGAAGAGAATTAAGAATTAATGAATAGACTGAGGCCAGGTCTCATAATAAAAAAATATGAATAGATGTCTAAGATATCATGGAAAAAATGTGTTTTATTGTGTAATTATGTGTAAACTCTGTATTTTATTGTTTTCTCTTATTTTCTCATATACTTTATTCAATCATTAAACTGCATTATATATTGCATCGCTATACACATATATAAACATATATAATAATAATAATAAATATTAATTTCAATCGCAATTAATTATATATACTGTATATATACAGGGCTTGACATAAACTTTTTTTTTTGCTCACCAGCCACTGTGGTTAGTGGTTTTCCAAAGTTACTAGCCACCCAGTATTTTTACTGGCCACAATTTTGACATCGATACCATGGGGAAAAATTGCCATTTAGATATTTTTTTAATTATCTCATAATTTGGCAGCAGGTATATTAGGCTGCTGTCACTTTAAGACTGTTTTTGTTCACTTGAAACATAACTGACTGTGTTACGCGAATACTCGCCAAGACCGGCATTTTGACATTATATTTTGTATTTGACTGTTTAAGCGCAATAAGCAGCGAAAAATAACTTAGTTTAGTTCTGAGAGGTGGCTTTATGTATGCACACTTGGCCAAACAACTGGTAAATTAAACCATTAGTGATGACATAATACCTGTAAAACCTTTCCTCCTGGGCTCTCCTCAAACGGCAGCTGCTGCTGGTAAAGAGGGTCCAGTGTTTTTCGTGCTACTTTTGTTTTCTTTTTGGCTATGCAGGCTCCATTCTCCAGTAGATACACCTTTACATAAGGGGCTGGAGACGAACAACAACAGATGGAGTTTAATCGTGAGCGATGAGTTTTCAAGTGCCCGTGAAATCACCTTTAGAAAGCAGAAGCACACTCACCTGGCAGTGCCTTAGAGCTTGATTTTCCCACAAGGCCTCTGGCTCGGATGACCTCTACCTCTAGGGCTCCTTTCTTTTCCACCATCCCAATCTGAATGTCACCTAGACATGAGAAAAATCAAGGATATATGAGTTACACATGATTAATATTACTGGGGAACTGAGTTTGACTGGAGACACAAGCACAATAGCAAAGTATACAGAAAGTCAAATAAACAAGTGCTCACCCATAGGGGGCGTGGCTAACGTCTGTCTGCCCACAAGCTGGGCGGGGCCAAGTCCATCCAGGAAGTCACTGAACTGACTGTCAGAAGAGAGTCTCACTCCAGGGAATATGAGGCTGGAGAAGAAAGAAAAAGGTTTTGATTAGAAAATTACTTGATCGGATGATTTGTTTTGGTCTATATTTTAACATTTTAAAACATGCATATATACATAAACATTCACATATTCATAGGCCACTAATATATACAGTATACACACTGTCATGCTTGTCAGAATGGTTGCGTGCATGTGTGTTTTGTTACTCACTTTCCCTCAGAGCTGTAGCTGTTCATGCTGCCGTCAGTGGATTCGCGGCTGGCCTGTCGGGTCATTCGGCTTCGCATCTCTACGGCCAGACCCGTCTCTGTGCTCCTCTGGATAGTGCTGCGCAGCTTCTTTCCTCCTGCTTCTACAGAGACAGAAAGAGAGAGAGAGAGAGAGAAAGAGAATTTGTCAATCAAATCAGGATATCAAGACGTTTCAGGCGGAGCGATGAAGGACACGTTTCTGCGCATTGAAAGCCAAAAGCCTCACACGTGGCTCAGATGTGACAGCTGATGTGCTGTTGATCTAGAGGGTGTGAAATGAAGAGTTAGGCACATGTGGTTCTGCTCCCACTCAACAATTTCCTGTTTTAGATACATACAGCGCTTTTTTATGTTTCTATATCTGGCCTACAGACATGCCCTAGTGTCTGTTACACGAGACGCAGTGTGATTTAGCACGACGGGTTATACAGGTGCACTGGACCAGAATTAAGCCTGACATGAACAAACACCTCAACCTGTGTCAGCTGAACACTTATCATAAAGCATAAAGACGGGAGCAGTGCATGTTAAATGCAATAATGCATGTCTTGAATATAATACTGTACGTTTTCAATGTCAAAATACTCTCTTCTTTATGAAGAGAGTACAGGTAAGCCTTCTGAGACTGACTTCCTGAGGATTGTAAACACTCTGGCACTTTCATAAACAGGTTAAAGTGGCATTTCAGTTCAATCGATGATGTCATTTTGAAGTGGGACTACCTGTTTGGCGCACAATGGTAGACGAGGTGGAAGGAGAGTTTGGGAAACTTGTCTGGAAACGTTCATTATTTCTCTCTGGTGCTGCTAGTGGAGCAGATGTTACACATTTTAACTTTATTCAAAAGTTTCCCAAGGTAAGCTAACAAGGGTTGTTGTTACCATAACAAAAAAAGAAGGAAAACCTTTTGTATCATGTTTGCATTTTATATTTTATAAGGCTGTTTTAAACCCAGTAGAGATATATCTAACTATAACAAAAATTGTGTATGTATTGTAAGTCGCTTTGGATAAAAGCGTCAGCTAAATGAATAAATGTAAATGTAATGTATGTAGAAGTAGAAATTGCACACACACACCACATATTCTATAACAATGCACTAAGTTGCAATGTTGCCTGCCACTCGGTCTACAGTTAGAGGAATGAAAAAACAAAACAGTAGTTTATTCCAATTACTATGATTCATTGCACAACTCTTCCTTTATTAATCATATTGCTGTTGGCAATAAGACATTTGAGGCTACAATCACTGTAAAACAAGTCTTCTCTTGGCTTTAACTTCAAGTACAAAATGAATGCACATCCTGTTCTTTTGTTGGCAAATAGAAATGAAAAAATTAAGAGGACAGTAATGTGAGGGCTACTCAGAATGCAAAACCCATCTTCAATAGGTGAGAGAGAAGGCTACGGGAAGCAGACACGGCTGAGCTGCTGAGATTCAACCATTCAATCGCTGGTCACACACACACACACACACACACACGCAGGCTTGATTTTCATTTCATTCAATGTCATCCGCCTCTGCTGTCGGCCCTGAGACGTAGCTGAACACAGGAGGATGACGAATATATCGGCGGATGTGGCTGTCCTTTTCTGTGCTAACAGCACAGTTGTACAGTATATAATAATCGAGAACTTGTAACAGTTGTGGTCTTGTTGAACTTGACCACAAGAAAACACTAGCCCCTTTCACACATACAGTCTTTAAGAGAGCATGTGTGAACAGGACCTTTTCAAAAATACCGGTAAATTGGTTCCGGCAATTTACCAGTAAGGGAAGTTGTAAAATTACCAGTAAATTACCGGTAATGTGCTCTATGTGAACGTGGAATGAAGATTACCGGTATGATCACGTAGAAAGTCGCGCTGACATAAGAAGCTTTGGGCCAATCATAAAGTTCTGATGGAGATGAAGTGATGACTTAGCGCTGTTTACAGTAAGATTTTTAATAGTTTTTCTATGTAAATATGCACTAGATGATCATCCTTGATCGTTTTGCCACATCTCGCAGCTTTTTCAACGCGCCGCACTCGAGACCCGGCCTTCTTCTCCATTCATCAGCGTTGCAGCTCTGCAGTTGGATACCATTATGCGCGTCTCGTGTTTTTAAGGGCAAAAACACATTCCGTTTGATCATCCCTTTATACCTTTCACTCAGATGTCAAAAATTTTGCCAAATTGAACAGAGTGAAACTAAAACGCTTCTCCTCATGCGGGTGGATGAAGACAACGGTGCGGCGTTTAAAGTTGACTTGGAATTTAACAGTATTTTGGAGCTGATGTGTGAATGGTCTCTTACAGGTAAAAAGCTTGTGTGAACAGCATATTTGTGTATTAACCGGTAAAGTCATTCTGGCAATTTTACGGTAATTTACCGGGATTGCTGTGTGAAAGTCACAATGATGCACAATGTCAGAAAACATCAAATTTCCCCCCAAAATAAAATTCTGCATAAAACCCCCATGTCGTTCCAAATCTGTATGAGTTTCTTTTTTCTGTTGG